>NW_011495035.1:8855582-8876158 GCF_000754665.1 Bison bison bison
CTCTCTTCTTTTCCTTCTCTCTCTCTTCACACACATGTAGACACACAGGCACATGCATGCACACTTTAAATTAATAGATAATTTTTGTTAATGATAGCTCCAAATTTCTGAGTAGCTGCTGCTGCTGCTGCTGCTAAGTCACTTCAGTCGTGTCCGACTCTTCGCGACCCCATAGACGGCAGCCCATCAGGCTCCCGCGACCCTGGGATTATCCAGGCAAGAAGACTGGAGTGGGTTGCCATTTCCTTTTCCAATGCATGAAAGTAAAAAGTGAAAGTGAAGTCGCTCAGTCGTGTCCAACTCTTCGAAACCCCATGGACTGCAGCCTACCAGGCTCCTCCATCCATGGGATTTTCCAGGCAAGAGTACTGGAGTAGGGTGCCATTGCCTTCTCCGTCTGAGTAGCTAGTGGTAGATAAATATTGAGGCATACTGCTTTATTTATCTAACTTGTAGGTGAACTTGATGTCATTGTGACATAGCTTTAAAAACGGGCGATTTTCTAAGCAGATTGTTTGAAGTTTGTGATCCCAGTCTTGGTGTGTCCTTGTTACAACAGTCTGATGACTTTCTGGAAAAATGACTATGGCCACACACTTTCTTGTGTGGATCCATACTTGAGGCTTGTTTCTTGATTAATTTCTTACTGGCTCCTTCTCTTTCAGTTAGAAAAGAAAGTCCAGTCAGGCTGCTTAGATTAGCACTGCAGTGGGTGCCCTGGGCAGTGATTTCTGAACCATCCATTCCTTTGAAATTTTGTTCTCAGCTGGAAAAATGTCACAGTTATCTCAACTTTTGGCTCTTTTAGTGAGAGAGGCAAGGAATAGGAAGTATGAATACTTTCTAAAAGAAGTGGTGAGTAGCTATATGCACATCAAGTGACTTACTGCTGAAGATTCCAAAGCATTACAAAATATTGATTAAGCCTCAACTTGTTGGAAAATTACTGCCATAACTTTCATTTTTCCCCTAGATTTTCTGAAGCTCAGAACTGTATTTAACTTGCTGAATCTTGTGTTGTGGCCAGAAAGAGACCTCAGGAGCCCCATTCCCTAGGTTCTTATTAGCCTTGCCAAGAGTGTTTTTAAAAATGTAGATAGTTCCAGAGAGATGCACTTTTTAAATAATTTCCACCTAAAGTGTAAAACAATCATTGTATGCTTTTGGCTTCCAAAATATATTCTGGGTTAATATATCAGGTCCTACTGTATTTATGAAGATAGTCTCTTCTGTTTATAGTTACTAAACACTTTGGTCTTTTTCTCCTTCTATTGCCATATTTATTTTGACATTAATGTTGGATTTGACCTTAAAAGAAAAAAAAAAAAAAAACCATTACCCAAATTTAGGTTTTTACTATAAACCACTTCATATTTTAAATGGTATGTCTCAGGGGAGAAATGTATGAAGAATTGATGGAAGTTAGAAATTTTTAGTTAGTAATTATCACCTACCATTAGAAACAAGTGCAAATCACATGATGTCAAAGTGAATCTATTGCATACCATAATCAAAGATGAATCAAAGTAATTACCAGGCAAAGAGGGACTGAATAGAACTTAAAACCAATTAAACTATTTTGAGTGTACCACTGAATAAACATGTTAGTATTTTAATTTGCTCCTCTTTTCATTTGCTTCAGCAATATGTTTGTTAATATAACTGAGATGCACAATTGCTATTTAATTAACCTACTTTTGTCAGCACCTCACATGAGCTGCATGAAGTAGATGTGCTAAAGTCTCAATAATGATGAGCCAGATAAAAATAACAAACATGAGATTTGTGCCAGTCATTTTAGGAGTTATGCCAAATCGCAAAAATACCCATGGGAATATTTAAAAAATAGTTACTTTAAAGAAACTGGATTGACAATAGTCACAGAAACAAATGTATTGAACCAATATAAAACTACTCAAAAGTTTAGTGAACTTTCTTAAGTTAATACTGTTTCATCATCCCTCAGTGTGTATATTGTTACTATTAATTATTGATAGTATGTCTACTTGAGGCCTTGTATCTACTTTGGAATAAGTGAGTTGGAAATGGATATAGAAATATCTGGTAGATGCATCTTTTGCAAAATCAAGTATTCTTTGGGTGAATTGCATGCGTGAGTGCTCAGTCACTCAGGTGTATACAACTCTCTGCAATCCCATGGACTATAGCCCACCAGGATCCTCTGTCCATGGTACTCTTCAGGCAAGAATGCTGGAGTGGGTTGCCATTTCTTCCTCCAGGGAATCTTCCTGACCCAGGGATCAAACCAGCTGCTCCTGTACCTCTTGCATTGGCAGGTGGATTCTTTACCACTGAGCCACCTAGGAAACTCCTTGGGCGAGTTATTTTTCTAGTTATTCAGTAAAGCATCATAAAAGTATAGATCCATTTTTCTGTGATTCCCTGATGCCAATATCAAAAACCCTAGGGCAGCATGAATTGTCTTGACCTTGATGATACACATTTTTCCACATAGATGACATGACTGACAACATGAAGAGAAGCTCTTTCTTTATTTACTTTGGATAGTAGGAGTGTAAAAAAGTGGGATAGAACAATCTTGTTTAAATCGAAGAAGTCTCTTTCCCCACAAATCAAAGTAGTGATGAAAGAAAATTTTGACCAGACTTGTGGCTCTTCATCCAGATGTTTTACTCTCAGGCAGACAGAGTTTGTATAGAAATAGCCAAAACCATCTTCTGGCCAACCTTTTATTTTTCCTTTTATACATTTATAATTTACTCACATTTACTGATCAATGATGCTGCCTCCAGTTCTTTAAACAGCTGCATATTAGCCATTTTCTCATGGGACCCTCAAAGGTAACAAGACCTCCCAATTTAGGACAGCTTTTTTTAAAAAAAGCATAGCTGGGACTTCCCTGGGCATCCAGTGGTTAAGACTTCACACTTTCAATGAAGGGGGTATGGGTTCGATTCCTGGTGGCGGAACTAGGATCCCACTGAAGTGTAATGTGACCAAAAAAGAAAAAGGCATCACACTTACATTCTCTTCCCATTACTCAAGTCACTGCTATGAAATGTAAGCACTTTTCTAACAGAGACCTACTTTCTAGCTCTCAGAACAATAGTAGACTGTCTTATCTGTGACAGTCCTCAGAGATCTGGACCAAGGCCCTATTGTACAGATAAGAAAAACAGGGCTCAGAGATGTATAGTAATATTGTAGATCATCTCATTTTTGTAGCACTGTGAGCATTAGAACTCAGATTTTCTTTCTGCCTAATTTCTGCCCCGCCTTTTATCACATAGGCCTATTTGTGTATGTTGGAATCTTAAATTATAACATAGGTGCCTTTATCACAGCCTGTGATGAGTGACACAAAAGCCAAGTCTCCTTTCTCTGAAAGAGAATATTTTACATCCCTAACCCATGCTTGCTTAAGTAAGGTCAAATTTACATAAGCAAATGTCTTCGGGGCCTGGCAGGTAGCATATACGAGCAAAAGCAGGAGTTGGCACCCTCTTGGTAAAGTGCAGAACACATGTTCTGTTTAAAAATGTTCACATTCAAATTCTAAAATCTCTCTCTTGCCAAACCAAGCATGTCCATAGGCTACTAGTTCGCAACTCCGAACTGCATCACCATGCAGACAGAGTAAAGAAGACTATTATTCCAGATACACAAGCGGAATCAGCATCACCACTTCCTTTTTGATTATTTGAGGTCCTAAGTTCTATGCCAAACCCTCTGCTTTGAAAGCCCTGGACTTCCAGGTGTGAGAAGAATCATGTATTTGCAGACAGAAAATGTCCCCGGACTATCTTTAGTCCAGTCAGTCTCCCCAAAGTCTAGATCTGCAAAGAATATACACACGCGTGTCCCATAAGATCCAGAGGGGAAATGATGCAGTTTCCTGACAATTGTAAAAAAACAACCCGAACAGACAAACCACATCACAGGGCAATCCCACCATATGTACCAAATAACCAGTGTCATTATATTCTGTAGATGAGGAATTACATAAATTTCCCATTGGGAAGGAAGCCTTAATCTCTGCTGCCCCTCCCTTGAAATCTATAAACAGCTGTGTATCCTCGAAAGGTTGAACACATTTGATCGGGGAACCAAGTTGATTTCCTAATCAGGTTCGATGTGAGCAGAGCCAGCTAGAAATGTGCGTGATTCTCCCAGTGTGCGTCTTTGATTCATGCGCTAATTATGTCGATCCTTTGGGGAACACAGCCACGAAGCTGGGTCCTCCTTGATTAATGCTGGCCGAGAGCCATGCAGCGCGCAGCGGAGAGCGGTTCAGCATCTCTAGTCCCAGCTGAGAATATGGTCCCATTATCTCCCAGCTGCCTAAGCAATCCATAAGGCCCTGTTCTGCGTGGATGATCAGTGTAGTGGAAGCAGGGACTTGCTGAGAGCTGAAATCTCTGTTTGATTTGCTGTAACGTGTAAAGCGAAACTGGGACATTTTACTTTGCAGTCTGTAAGTACCAAGGTTTTTTTTTTTTTTTCCCCTCTTCCTCCCTATAGCTCCATGTGAATGTGACTTTGCAAGCTGCATTTGATTTTCTGTTCCATCGCTCTTTGTTGAATCAAGCTGGTGAGGCAGAGTGTAATCTGTTTAGAGCTTGCTGTTTCTGTCAGATCTCTTTTGTAATTGATTCATATGAGGAAATAAGAGACCTTTCAGAATGCTTTCATAGAAGTTAAAAATTATTGGCTTTGTTTGGAATTAGGAAGCATGGGCATATTTTCTGTGGTGCTCAGGATGCTTCAAGCATATATTTATCTTCTTCTGTATCTCTGGCCATTGTGAGAAAAATGTAAGTAGAAGTCGTGTCTATATGTAAAGAGATCATCTTACTTGGGTGTCTGTGTAAAAGAAGCATGTGTCTGTATTTCCAGAATTTATGTAAGATAGTTTATTTTGTGGCTCTCTGCTGCCACTAAGGAATGCAGAAACAGGAAAGTTTCTCTTGTTTTTCAGTTGCATGCTTTTTAGAAACTTTGCCAGAGATGGGAGTGACGAGTAGGAATATTTGCAAATATGAGCTATGTATCTCCATTTTTCATTCTGTGGGAAGGTGTTTAAAAATAAGTTTGTCTAGCCCATTTTTGCTTTTGAATACACTACTTTTTATGAAGAGACG
The DNA here is from genome assembly GCF_000754665.1 of Bison bison bison. NCBI lineage: Eukaryota > Metazoa > Chordata > Mammalia > Artiodactyla > Bovidae > Bison > Bison bison. Next base: position 8,860,706 of record NW_011495035.1, read on the forward strand.
TGAATTTTAAAAAGCAAAAAATACCAGTTCAGCTCCAGGTTCATTTATCCTTCATATGTCTCCAAATGCAGTCTATCAGATTAGCACTTGTTATCCATGCAAGATTGAATTGATCATAAAAATGATATTAGAAATTAATATTGTTAATAATGTTTGCATGATGTCTTTCAGATGATCAATGCCTTAGTGAAATTAAAAATTGTTATCACTATGGAAAAGGATATATGGATTTCTTGTCTGGATTTCCCCTAACCTAAATATAAACCACATTCTTTTTCCTGGGTTAAAGGTAGAACAATCTAGCTGCTGTAAGAATATAATTTGAATATAAGAGGCTTTAACCACTTGAACCAATTGCCAGAGCTGAGATGGACCAAAGTGAACTTCAAATCATTCCTACCTGCAAAGGGGAATTGAAATGCCCTCATTGAGTTTGAGTCCATGCAACCAGAGGTTCCCGCAGTTTCCGGAGTGCAAACACACTTTTTCTGAATAGGCAGTAAGTCTCAAAGTAGAGAGAAACCACAGGCTGTGAAGTATGAAAGTGTCTCACTGGTAAGGACAGAGGATCTTCTCATTAGATTTGGTTGAGGGGAATGATGCAAGGGGAGAGAAGACTCAAAATAGCTGGTTGTGTACATGAGCGCTGGCATTTTCAGAGCCTGAGGTTTGGAGAGGAAAAGGTAACAAACCAGTAATGAACACTTACCATCTGGCAAGACGAAGCAGGAGGAGAAAAGCCGTGGTGCCTCTGGGTAGCCAGCAGTCCCAGGGTTGTGCTCAAGGAGAAGTCTGTTCTCTGAGAAAAAGTAAGTGTGTTTAAGGGTCTGAAATACGGAAACCTGAAATAATGGCAGGTGAATTTGATGGTTAGTATTTCTGCTAAACAAAAGATCAGCCTCATGCCTTCTTCCCAAACTGAACTGATGACTTCTGCAAGTGATGGTTCCTGGGGAAGCCTCAGCTATATTTTTAATAATAGTTTATGTTACTCTAACTGGTGCAAGTACATAATCTCTTGAAGGTATGTACTTATTTAAAATGATGACAGACACAGAAATAGAGGTAGTTAAGGTCCAATGATTTTTGTAGTTGCTTGTTTAGCCTAAATAATTTGGTACGTGTTTTCCTTTGAATTTTGGTTTTGTGTGTGTGACTCTTGAATTCTTATATGTATGTGTGTGTGTGTGTGTGTGAGCATGTGGTATATGTGTGTGTATATAAACATACATATTAATATATATGTATGTACATATGTATGTAACTTTTACCTTTTGTAGGGAAGTACTTTTCTGAAGTAGTGAAGTTTGACTTCTATTTTTCTATTCAAACATCTAGAAATTTCAACTCCTGTGATGTTAATTTTTTTTTTGGAGGCTGGTCACCTCAAAGAGCCAAGAGACATTTGCTAGATTTACAGTGTGCTCCTAATACTTTAGAAATATTTTTTACTATTTACTAAAAATTGGGACACCCCCAAGTTGTGCTTAATCTGTAGAAAAGGTGATTGGATGCTTCAGGGGTTAGTTTAGGGTCTGGTCATTTGACAGATGGGAAGACCAGATGGGTGTTACATATACCTGGTATAAGTCCCTCTTATACCAGTAAGAGGAACTTTTAAAGTCATGGTGATTTGATTGGCCTTCAATATAAATTTTAAATGGTATAAAAGATAAACATCTTGCATTTTGTATGTAAAAGTAGCATATGTCTCTATGTGTTGCAAGCATGCATCCAGATCCACCCAATAAGCCCTGTAGACGGTTTCTGTGCTGCTTGCAGTTCAGGACTCCCTCAGCCTCCAGAAGGTGCTGGGATTGAACAAAGTAAAGAATCCTGTGGGAAGGGGCACAGCATCAGGGAGAGAAGCCTCCTGGCATCTGTGCTTGGGGCCCTTGCCTCACTGTCATATCTGTCCCGAAGCTGCTGGACTAAGCACGTAGCCCTCAGTAGCGTTTGTCAGTAGGTCCTCTTCACACACAAACTGCAGCCCAGCCCTGCTTGATGGATTGTGCCCAGAAATGTGAATTGGGGCAGGAAGTTCTGTAAACTTTTCCCCCAGACATTCAAAAGTGAATATGGTTGAATGGAAAACTATGAATTTAAAAACCTAAAAATTTGGGTTTTAGGATTTTGGGTTTTGGATTTTAAATGTTAACCCTCAACTCTGCATTATCAGAGTGTCCATTCTATAGGGTATCACCTGGGCCAGTGGAAGCTTATGTGAACCCTTTTTAAGTTGCTGTGCAAACTAACAGGCTGCTTCATCTCTCTGTGATTCAGTATCCCCTGTAAAGTGGTCTGATTTTTTAGATACTTTCTAGATGAGAAAAATCTGTGATCTCATGACATCTCATCCTAGCCTCTTACTGACTCCTGATAGCTGTTCAGATTACCTCAGGACTGGGCAAAATGCAATATAATTGTCATTCAAAACAAGTTGGATTCTTTTTTTCTTCTTCCTTTTCTCCCCTTCCGCTTCCTTTCTTCTTTTGTTCTTCCCACCCTCCCTTCCTTCTTTCTTCCCTTCCTTCCTTCCTTCTTTTTACTATCTCTCTTTCTGCCCTATCCCTGGTTCCCTTTTACCCCGCCTCCCTTTTTCCCTGCCTCACTCCATTTTTTCATTAGTGAGTTATTCTAAAGTCAAACAGAAACAGAGTTAGGATTGTCTGTTTTTTTGTATAACCTGTTTGTCTGTCACCTTTTCTTATGAGAGGTCATTTAGATATAAATGATACACTGATACAGTTCTCTGTTGTATATTGTGTTTATTTAGTCCTAGGCATATGTGTGGAAAAAGCACAGTGAAAGTTATGGATATTCATATGTGTGTGTGTAGATTGTCCTTATTAATTTTTAAAGTGAGAGAATAGTTTATCTTATTTTCTAAATTGAAGGTAACTAAGCAGATTCATCCTGATTTATTCAGCTGACAACATTTAATTTAAAAATAAAAACAAAATGTCACAACAGAGAATCAGCTTCAGGTTTGGAGGATATTAAAGAACTTGACTTTTAAGAAGGAAAAGAAGTTCACCCAAGGATTTTCTTTTTCCATAGGAAATGATAGTCTTTTTAGACAGTACAGGAAATGAAAACCAGAAATGATTTTATTAAGAAATATATACTTGACAGCATCATCATGCAAGCAACTTTGTGACACCCAAGAGAGTTAAAAGAAAAAAAACAGCATGGAAAAATTTTATTCATTCTATGTTTATTGTAATCTCAGACTGTTCATTAGTAGATAAGACTCTAAGTTAAAACTGACAAATGATGAACTTATTGAACCCACTACTAATGACTCTGGGACTTCTCGATGTACTCAAACCAAATTGTGAGTGAATTGTGTTTTAAGTATCTTCACTACATGTCCTGGTAGAAACAAAATTAATTTCAGAATTGATATTTATAATACAAGAATAGTAGTGCTTTTTGTTTCTGTCACTTTTAAGTGAAATAAAAATGCACATTGACTTATTAGCTGGAATGGCACAAAATAATTTCAGGCTAATATTCTACTTAACAGTTGACAGCATTTATATATATTTTTAACATCCAGTGTGTATACTCTGAGATGGATGATAAGTGTCCATTTGATGACATTAATAGCCTGGATGGGCTTTACTGCTTATGCCTGAGCAGGGTAGTGTTATGACGGCTTTTAAATGCAAGTTGGAATGTTAACTTTTAGGAAATCTATCTATGTGGCTTATTTTGAATATTAATATTATTCCTTATTGAACTTGTAGACTATATTTGATGTGATCCATGCAGAATATAAAATTAATTTTCCAAATCTCATAAAATTGGGTAGATATCCCGACTTTTTAGGCAGCAGGCCCTGTAGTCATTAGAATCAGTAATCTGGAATAATTCCTCAGTTTTATAGTTGCATCCTTCCATGACCAAAATGATTTTGTACTTCAGTACTATTTCTATGCAACAACTATTATGGTGACAAATATGTCTGATAATTTGTGGCTCTCAAACCCCTGATTATAAAGTTACCAGGCAGCTTTGGGGTCACCACTTTGGGTTTTAAACCAGTGGATCTGATGACTTGAGATGTTCAATTCAATATCACTTAGTAATAGCTCCAGTAGTTTATCAGACTGTTTTACGTAGTGTAGTTAAAAAGGTAAAGCTGTAAATCAGTCTCGGACATGGCGGAATGTTTTGTTCATGGTTTCCCATATTCGTCTGTATTCCAGTATAGAAATGAGAGTCCTTCTGCATATTAGCATGAAATTTCTCAGTTGTTTCAAGGAAGGACCAGGATGATTTAATACTGAAAGGAGCTCATCAGAAGGAGCTGCATGGGAATAAAGTATTTCTATGGTTAGATATAAAATGAAGAGCTATAGATTCTGAGGTTATGACAGATTTTAGAGAAGAGGACTGTGCCAGGCATTTGGCAAAAGGGACTCGAGGAGGCAGATTTAAGGTTCGCCAGAAGGAAACCCTATATCAAAGAATAGAAATCTGAGTGCCCTGAAAAAAAAAAATGTAAACAAGTAAGTAGAGGAACAAAGGTATTGTGGTTGAAAGTGGTGCAGCTTCATGCTACAAAAGGGAAACTGTATGAGTGAATGAAAAATACTAAATGTCCAGGCACTGGGACTAAATCCAGTAATTGTCATAGGTATTGCTTAGGGACTGTGAAAACAATGAAGAAATTTAAATTAAAGAGGCGATACAGATTAAAAGGAACGCCTTTGGTTTTTCACTGCTCAAACAAATTATAAAAATGTAATTCCCTTAAATGAAGTGTGTATCTTCACATCAGTGGTGCATTGTCTTATTTAGTGAGGACTTCTGGAATAGGGTGTATGTGTATCATGTTTCCTGTGGTAGGTTTTTGTAGACAAGTATTCATAAAAATTGTGTAACTGTCCATAAAGGCTACTGGTGGATTGTCTTCATACTTCTATTAATTTTTGAGTTTCTGATCCCCCAACACACATCCACACACCATTTATCTGTATTACTCCAGAGTCCCAGGAGAGGCAACTAGGAGGGTCTCAGGATTTTGCTTTTATTAAATCACTTCCATTGCTGAGAAGTAAGTTTAAAGTTCCTATTGTGGGGTATGATGCACAAAGATTGAAGGCAGGAGGAGAATGGGATGACAGAGGATGAGATGGTTGGATGGCATCACCAACTCAATGGACATGAGTTTTAGTAAACTCCGGGAGTTGGTGATGGACAGGGAGGCCTGGCGTGCTGCAGTCCATGGGGTCGTGGGGAGCTGGACAGGACTGAGTGACTGAACTGAACTGATGCAAGGACTTCTAGAAATCATTTCACTTCACATTTTCTCTATGAAGCATCATATCCAGAGCAGTATGGTTAGGTCTCTGGAATAGTCAGATGAATGTCCTTGTCTATAGGACAGGAGCCTCTAAATGAGTTACATCAGTAATTATACATGGTCACTTGCAAGAACTTTGCCTCCAAGCTGCTTAGAATTCAATGCATTCGTGGCACCTTTCAGGTTGGTAGAGTTACTCATACACAGTCATGATGCTCGACCCCAGGGTCGGGAACAAGCACCATCTCCCTGAAGAGAATAAATCATGTGTTCACACATGGTCCCTGGCATCTTTATGATGTGTGTGTTAACTGTGAATCAGGTAATTTAAGGTGTATTACTCTTCCTCCCATCCAGCTGTCTGGCTGTGTGCTGAGGGCAAATAAAAACCAGCACATTTAGACTGACATAATCCTTCCCTGGTGTTCCCCCTCAGCTTTACCTTCAGGAATCCACCAGGGAATTCAGTTGATTGCTGTTGTTAACCTCCCTTGTAGTATTATATTTCTTATTGGAAGTACCTTTTTTTGTGACATGCAAGTACATCTAAGAGATGTGAGAGCTTTAAAGATGACTTTTAACATTCTTACCTAAATTATTAGGAGAAAAACAGTTTGTCAGCTAAGTGACATGTATGCATATGCCTGTGTGTATATATATATACATTGAAGCTAAAATATTTGCAAATCTTTTATGTTTAGCAATCTTCATGACTGAATGACACATTGGTTACAGTGGCATTTTTATGAAATTGTTTTCATAACATGTAAATAATATTCAAGATATTAATGTAAAGTGGTGGAATAAAATATTTCCCTTGGAAAACATCCTTGAGTTTGTATGTGATGTTTTTCGATATCAAAATTATATGAAAGGCAGAGTTATTAACCTGTTTGAAAGTCTGGATAAAGCTCTGGTAATTCCTTTAAAATACCTATTTTAGAAAATGTTTGCTCCATAAAGGAATTTTTCCTAGAGTGTGAAGCAAGTACCACTAATGGAATGTTTGATACCTTTAGGGTACAGATAGACACCTCTGATGATTTGTTAAAGGACAAGAAAAAAATAAGTAGTAAGTAAAATACATTATTTTACAGATATAACTGCTTAGGACAAAACTACAGTGATAAACTCTTTTCTAAAAAATATTTTTGGTTAACAGTTATAGCAGAATTTGTCATGGGGACATGCAGGTGACCCTGTCATAGGTTATTTCCTGTGATTTCAAGGATGGCCACCCTAGTAAATGGACAAACAGCCACATGAAACAAGGGAATATTAAGTTTGGAAATGATCTATATATTGTCTAATCTGACTTTCCTCCACTAGGGCTGGGGGCTTATTGAAAATGGTAAGTAGTGTGATTTGAATTGAGAATGGAATTTCCAAAACCTGTGGTGCTCTATTTCTCGTGAGAAAGTAACTCTTGAATTGCTCTCTAGATTCTGTGCTCATGCCACAATACTAGAATGCTACTGAGAGCCTGAAAACCCAACAAAGGGGTCTGTAGATATCAGCCTGAAAACATAAATGAGTGAGGTAGACCAGATGTCCCAAAATAGAGAATCCACAGACTTGATTATGGCCACAGTGTTGCTACCTATCACAAATATTAAATTTCTATTTCCTTGCTGTTTCAAAACTGGAGATGGACGTCAAATACATCAGTTCAGTTCAGTGGCTCAGTCATGTCCTACTCTTTGCAACTCCATGGACTGCAGCATGCCAGGCTTCACTACCATCGCCAACTCCCAGAGCTTTCTCAAACTCATGTCCATTGAGTCAGTGATACCATCCAACTATCTCATCCTCTGTCATCCCCTTCTCCTGCTTTTAATCTTTCCCAGCATCAGAATCTTTCCCAATGAGTCAGCTCTTCGCATCAGGTGGCCAAAGTATTGGAGTTTCAGCTTCAGCATCAGTCCTTCCAATGAATTTTCAGGATTGATTTCCTTTAGGATGGACTGGTTGGATCTCCTTGCAGTCCAAGGGACTCTCAAGAATCTTCTCCAACACCACAGTTCAAAAGCATCAATTTTTCAGCGCTCAGTTTCTTTATAGTCCAACTCTCACATCCATACATGACTACTGGAAAAACCATAGCCTTGACTAGATGGACCTTTGTTGGCAAACTAATGTCTCTGCTTTTTAATATGCTGTCTAAGTTGGTCATAACTTTCCTTCCAAGGAGCAAGCGTCTTTTGCAGTCACCATCTGCAGTGATTTTGGAGCACCAGAAAAATAAAGTCAGCCACTGTTTCCATTGTTTCCCCATCTATTTGCCATGAAGTGATGGGACCAGATGCCAAGATCTTAGTTTTCTGAATGTTGAGTTTTAAGCCAACTTTTCACTCTCCTCTTGTACTTTCATCAAGAGACTCCTTAGTTCTTCTTCGCTTTCTGCCATAAGGGGGTGGTGTCATCTGCATATCTGAGGTTATTGATATTTCTCCTGGCAATCTTGATTCCAGCCTGTGCTTTATCCAGTCCAGCATTTCTCATGATGTACTCTTCATATAAGTTAAATAAGCAGGGTGACAATACACAACCTTGACTTACTCCTTTCCTGATTTGGAACCAGTCTGTTGTTCCATATCCAGTTCTAACTGTTACTTCTTGACCTGCATACAGATTTCTCAGAAGACAGATCAGGTGGTCTGATACTCCCATATCTTGAAGAATTTTCCACAGTTTGTTGTGATCCACACAGTCAAAGGCTTTGGCATAGTCAGTAAAGAAGAAGTATGTATTTTTCTGGAGCTCTCTCGCTTTTTTGATGACCCAGCAGATGTTGGCAATTTGATCTCTTGTTCCTCTGCCTTTTCTAAAACCAGCTTGAACATCTGGAATTTCATGGTTCATGTACTGTTGAAGCCTCGCTTGGAGAATTTTGAGCATTACTTTGCTAGTGTGTGAGATGGGTGCAGTTATGCCATAGTTTGAGCATTCTTTGGCATTGCCTTTCTTTGGCATTGGCTTGAAAAATGACCTTTTCCAGTCCTGTGGCCACTGCTGAGCTTTACAAATTTGCTGGTATATTGAGTGCAGCACTTTCACAGATTCATCTTTTAGGATTTGAAATAGCTCAACTGGAATTCCATCACCTCCACTAGCTTTGTTTGTAGTGATGCTTCCTAAGGCCCTCTTGACTTCACATTCCAGGATATCTGGCTCTAGATGAGTAATCACACCATGATGGTTATCTGGGTCATTAAAGTCTTTTTTGTATAGTTCTCCTGTGTACTCTTGCCACTTCTTAATATCTTCTGCTTCTGTTAGGTCCATACCATTTCTGTCCTTTATTGTGCCCATCTTTGCATGAAATGTTCCCTTGGTATCTCTAATTTCCTTGAAGGGATCTCTAGTCTTTCCCATTCTATTGTTTTCCTCTATTTCTTTGCACTGATCACTGAGGAAGGCTTTCTTATCTCTCCTTGTTATTCTTTGGAGTTCTGCATTCAAATTGATATATTTTTCCTTTTCTCCTTTGCTGTTAGTTTCTCTTCTTTTCTCAGTTATTTGTAAGACCTCCTCAGACAACCATTTTGCCTTTTTGCATTTCTTTTTCTTGAGAATGATCTTAATCATTGCCTCCTGTACAATGCCATGAAAATCCAATCTTCCCCAGGCATTCTGTCTATCAGATCTAATGTCTTGAATCTATTTGTCAATTCCACTGTATAATCGTAAGGGATTTGCTTAGGTCATACCTGAATGGTCTAGTGATTTTCTCTAGTGTCTTCAATTTAAGTCTGAATTTGGCAATAAGGAGTTCATGATCTGAGAGCCCTACGAACAGTATGAAAAGGTCAAATTCATACTCATATAGTGTACGTCCTCTGCTGCTGTTACTACTTAGTTGCTCAGTCATGTCCGACTCTTTGTGACCTCATGGACTATAGAGTCCACCAGGGTCCTCTGTCCATGGGATTTCCTGGCAAGAATACTGCAGTGTGGTCGACATTCCCTTCTCAATGGGATCTTCCTGATCCAGGGACTGAACCCTTTACATCCTCAAGTATGTTATTTGAAGGACCTCTCACAGCTAGGAGAGAAAACATGGGTTTTCCACGATGAGTTGGCATATTTGTACCTAAAGATGAAACGTGGACAAACAATCTACACTGGTAGACGGGAACTTAAGGGGAGACTAGAACAAAGCACTTTTGGATTCCTACAAAGCTTGTTGAGATCCTAATATGTCTCCAAATTGTTGTTGTGTAGGGGTTATATTTAAGAACTCTTTGTTTTACAGATGCAACTATGATGTTATTAGTCACACAGAATTCAATAAAATAAATATGTCTGCTAGGGCTTCCCAGGTGGCTCAGATGACAAAGAATCTGCCTGGAGTTCAGAAGTCCCGGGTTTAATCCCTGGGTTGGGAAGATCCCCTGGAAAGGGCCGTGGCATCCCACTCCAGTATTCTTGCCTCGAGAGTCCCATGGTCAGAGGAGCCTGGTGGGCTGTGGTACATGGGGTCATAAAGAGCTGGATTCAACTGAGCAACCAACACACACACATATCTGAGCTGTTTGGTTTTATGGACTAAAATTGTAGTTACTGGTTTTACTAACATGTAACTTTTTTGCATTTAAACTTGGCAGTAAATTTGCTAAGTATGATTTATACAACTATTGAAAGGGATACATTGATTATTTCCTTGTTTAAAAATTTAACTTTCCTTAGACAGTCACAGAGGATGTATCTAGTCAGGCAGGTAGAGAGTACCTACAGATGCTTCTCTCACATCTGTGTTATGTGAGATTAGACATGTCTTATCACATCAGAAAAGATGGCCTAATTTCCAGTTGTTTTTAACCTCAAGGACATAGCCTATGTGCTATTTAGTCTTACAGCAGACGTTTTACAAGTTGTATCTGATAAAGGAACACAGTGCTTTGATGTTTAGGCATTCACATTTTTCTTGCATGCCGTGCAGCTGACAGAATCAGCAGGTGGGCTCATCTTCAGGATTGCCAGCCTGTGTTCATTTATTCATTTTAAAATTATTTATTAAACATCTACTATTTACCTCATGCTGTTGTAGGGTGTAGGGATATGATGATGAATAAAACATGCAGAAAATCTCTGCTCTTACCAAATAATGCCCATTTTTATTGGGCAATATCTGTGAAGAAGGGGGAATCATAGGTTCCATAGGCTACGCTGGGGACCTTGGTGGCTTTTCTAGAATCTTCAGTGCCTCCTTTTGCTCTGTTGGCTCATTTCTCCAGCTAAAAATACTTCTGTGGTATTTAAATTGTTCCTATACATGCCATATGAAATAAACGAACAATAATTTCCCAGATGTTTTTGTGAACTCGAAATTATGTTGGCCTAGAATAGCTGAATCATTGAAGCGGACTTCTTGTTTGAGAGTAGCTTTTTGTAATTAGGCCACCTAATTACCAAAGGCAGGCCTCCACCTCTTTTCACTTCTGTGAATAGAGCTGGACTTCTGTCAGCCCAAAAAGTCCCTCATTTCTTAGGTGTTTTCCTTTCCACCTGCCTTGAACAATTGAGTTGATCATATTGACTAGTTTTGAAACCTTTTTAAATCGGATTTATACCCTTGGTACAGCCATCCCTCCCTGACATATGGTCTTAAGCAGAGTTGAATTGATATGTAGGGAAACATTTTGAGCTTTTTGGATCAAGATGTTTTTATAACTGCAAAGTGCTGTTAGTATTAAAGATAACAATTTGGAAGTAAATATTATACCAGCTAAGTGAACAGGGGCTCTTAGTGCACTATTTCATTTCAGTGTGTAAAATGAAAATAAGTACTAGAATGTATAGTGCCTGACTGCCTTATCAATTCTTTCCCCAAGGCTATTGACTTTTCTCTCCCTTATAACTTCCCTTTGGTGATCTGGGAGCTTACCTAAGTTTTGAAGTAGCCAGTTAGAGGGGTTTACTGAGTAGGTGACAGCTTTGTCTTTAATTCTGAGGGCTGAGTACTCTGAAGTGATTAATTGTATTGGCATCCAATGTCATTTTTTTTTTTTTTTCAGAGGCACAGAAGTACTTGGTGCTTCAGTCACCTAGAAAGTTGGCTTTGAGCTTTGACAGAGTGGTCCTGACCTGTGTGATCCTAGGAAGTGATAAGAAGGGTGCCTGATAGTGTTTAGAGCTTACAGGCTCAATGGTTTTCCAACTACGCTTCCTTAATTAAACACAGAGCACTGAAGGGTGTATTTCACTGTTACCAGGCAGGTAAATCCTCTGCTGACATAATAGAATAGGGTATGCATGTGGCCTGCCTAAGCAGTTATTATAAACATGAAATCCATCACTGGCCAGTTCAAAGTGAATTACATTACCTGCCCTTCCTTTTCATCATCTAGGAATACCACCTTCTAAGGCAAAGATATTTGCATATGCATCAGCCTCAATTTGCCTCAGCATCAAACTGATGTCATAAAGTTCTGTACTCAGTTTTAACAAGGTTGTTTCATTTTCACAGAGACTAACAAATGATTTAGTCTTAATTATCAGTTCCTTTGAATACCTCTTAACCTTCCATCAATATTGAGGCTTTAGCATGGCAATCACATGACAAATCTGATGTTTTTAATTAATTTAACAGTATGGTACGTATTGTATTACATTGTATTTCTTTTCTCACATCAATATTACTTAATAGCTGTTACTAATGAGAAACAAATTATTTCAGTGGCCTGAGAGTCCAAACATTGGACAGTGACACTAGTGGAAAAGTGGTATGGACAATGCTTATCAAACATCAATGTGTGAAAATGCAGGTTCTGATTTAGCAGGACTGGAGTGAGACTTGAAATTCTGAATTGATAGACAGTTCCCGGCTAATGTCTTTGTTGTTGTGGGAGGGAGGTCTGCATTGCATTTGAGTAATAACAGTAAAGGCCAGTTTGAACTCCTCCTTCTGTCCACACTGAATTTTATATATAAGGTATTCTTTCTTGGGCATATTTTTCTCACTGTATTATTACTTGAAATCAGAAAAGAAAGTGTGTTAGATCAACAAGTCTATCAGCCTGTTGAGTTAAAAGCTCTTGCCTCATTTTATATTACACTGATTTACAGCCTATATCTTTTCCTTCTGCCCTAGATTGATCTGGTACATCTTTCCCGACATTCGAGTCTTGTGGTTAGTTATTTAAAGACATGTGAAGTGAAATATTTTGAATGTTTCAGCCTGGAGAGATGCTCTCTCCAGAATCATAGGAGTTGAGAGATATATTGGAGACAGTACAGATAGACTCCATGTGAAATATTCTGAACTTTATAAATGGTACTATCGTTTGTTTCTCTTTAATCCTACAATTTAAGAAAGTAGAATGCAGGCTTTTCCAATATAGGCATTCTCTAGATTCTTGTACAGTGTTTATTTCCCCTTGGTAACATTGTATATTATGTGGCTGCTAGTGGTGACAACTGTTGGGAAAGCGAGAGGCCTTTCTTTTTTAAACTCTTCTCCATTTGTGATATGGTGACAGCTGTCATGGGAATGGGGAAAGATAGAGCAATTTTTCAGAGTCCATCAAATGAAGGGACGTTCATTGCTGCAACATAATGAAAGTTGCTTCCCTGTGACATGTGTCAGAGTCTTTGTGATGCAAGTGTGAAAGGATCTTTTCTGAAAGATTTATGCCTCGGGACTGGATTTGAGCTGAAGGGACATGACCTTGGCTTTGAACTTACAAAAGGTTACCCCTGTAATAAAATCTAGAGTCGTATGAAGAGGTTTTCAGATCAGGAAGGCAACAGAGTAAACAACAGCATGGAGATTGTTTCCAAGAGGTGCAAATGTCATGGCCAGTGTAGGTCTTCTAAGCCTTGTTCTACCCAGAATTTTCACGTAGTGGGTGGATATGTAGGTAGTCATCTGAGTGCATAGATATCAATATGAATAACTGCCTTTTTCAATTTTCATCAAAACTATTCTCATTTTATAAATTTAAAAAACCCACTGTGAATGTATGGCTTTGTTGAAAAGATTGTAAAACTTAAGAAAGGATAAATTCTCAGCCAGATATTTATTAAAGAGCTTTACTAAGTGGTTAGATCATGATCCATATAATTAACACATTTTAGAAATATAATTCAGTGTTTCCTGTATATTCAAAGAGTTGTTCAGTGATCACCAGAATCTATGTTTGAACACAATTGGCCCATGAACAATGTGAGGGTTGGGATGCTAACCATCCTGCAGGTCAAAATTTGCCTATAACTTGTAGTTGGTTCTTTGCATTCAAGAATATATCCGTGGGTTCAACCAGCAATGTATGGTATAGTGTTGTAGTACTACTATTGAAAAAAATCCAAGTATAAGTGGACCCACACAGTTCAAACCCATCTTGCTTAAGGGTCAAGTGTATATTCATCATTCCATAAAGAAACCCCATACCTGTTAGCAGTCATGCCTCATTTCTCCTGAACCCTCTCCAAGCCCTTGGAAAATACTTTATCTACTTTCTGTCTTTATGGATTTGCTTAGCCTAGATATTTCATATGTAAGGAATTACACAGTATGTAAATTTTTGGTCACAAACTTCTCTAACTTCTTTCACTTTGCATCATGATTTAAAGATTTATCCATGTTTTACCAAATGTCAGCACTTCATTCTTTTTATTATCCAATAATAGTCCATTGTATGGATATACCATATCTTATTTATCCATCAAAGTGTCATTTTGGGGTTCAAACAGAAGATTTTTAACTAATGTGTTTAAGCTTCATCAAATCTGAAATATAGTGAATTTTTTAAGGTAATATGTTAAAAGCTACATAGTAAAAATGTTTCTTAATGAATCGTTGTACTCATTAAAGTACATCTTCATTTTTTTACTCTCCAGAAAATAAGTATCTCCTAAACCTTCAGTCTTTCTCCACATTGAATAATGGTGCACCATTCAATGATGAAGGATTTGAATATAGGACAAGAAGTTAAATTGTCTATAAAAAGCGAAACAAAGTTTATGTCCTTTCCACTTATTAAGAGCAAAACACATGCAATTTGGGTATGAGATATTTACAAACAAGTTTAGTTAGTATATCAGGGGACAAAAATCTTACTGAATCCCAGATAAGCCTTTTGGAGACTTAAGATATTTGCATAGCAATGAAGAAAATTGTGGGTGCATTTTGTCAACCAGTCTGTAAAATCCAAAAGCTATAGATGCAAACGGGGTGTCAAGCTTGTACTTTCTCATCCCAGGAAGCTCCAGTCAAAACTGTAAAGCACGCCCATGTGAAATAGATCTCTACTGTCTGTCATTGAGTATGACGAGCAGTATCAGAACACCTTTTTGAAAGGAGGCTGAATGAATGCACTGGGGAGAGTGATGTTATTCATGCAGTGTGCACCTTGGGAGACTGTTTGGATTGCATTTGATTACTACTCCTGTGTATTTGATGTTTTGCAAGTATTCTACTGGGACTGCTTTTGCTTTTTCCAATTGAAAATAGGTTAGAGGAAGGATATAAACATGTTAGCATTCTGAAAGGAAAAAAGAAAGATAAGATACTTCTACTGCCACAAAAATTATCTTTCTTGACATGAATCATGAAAGATGGCACCAAAAAAAAAAAAAAAGTCAACACTGACTAAATAGTATTTAGTAACTTAAACATTGTCAGTAAATGTTTAATCAAAGACATTTTGAAATTTATATATGTCTGTAGAAGACATGATGTGTGTCTTCATTCAATGTGGTCCAAAATCAAACATGTGAATATTTTTCTTAAAATACAAGTTACTGACATATCTTTATTGTACATTATTTATTTAACATTGTTTAACACCAAGCACAAATATACATTGATTTGTATTTTGCCACTCTTGTCACTGATGTTTTACTTGCTTTTCATTTTGGGGAGGCCAGGGTTTTCCATTTAGTAAGTATCATTACTAAGATGGACAGGGAGGCCTGGCGTGCTGCAGTCTCAGATGAAATCAGTCACTAAGTCGTGTCCGACTCTTTGCGACCCCATGAATCGCAGCACGCCAGGCCTTCCTGTCCATCACCAACTCCCGGAGTTCACTCAGACTCACATCCATCTAGTCAGTGATGCCATCCAGCCATCTCATCCTCTGTTGTCCCCTTCTCCTCTTGCCCCCAATCCCTCCCAGCATCAGAGTCTTTTCCAATGA
>NW_011495035.1:8876258-8889176 GCF_000754665.1 Bison bison bison
GTCCCCCTTCTCCTCCTTGCCCCCAACTCCCTCCCAGCATCAGAGTCTTTCCAATGAGTCAACTCTTCGCATGAGGTGGCCAAAGTACTGGAGTTTCAGCTTCAGCATCATTCCTTCCAAAGAAATCCCAGGGCTGATCTCCTTCAGAATGGACTGGTTGGATCTCCTTGCAGTCCAAGGGACTCTCAAGAGTCTTCTCCAACACCACAGTTCAAAAGCATCAATTCTTCGGCGCTCAGCCTTCTTCACAGTCCAACTCTCACATCCATACATGACCACAGGAAAAACCATAGCCATGACTAGACGAACCTTGGTTGGCAAAGTAATGTCTCTGCTTTTGAATATGCTATCTAGGTTGGTCATAACTTTCCTTCCAAGGAATAAGTGTCTTTTAATTTCATGGCTGCAGTCACCATCTGCAGTGATTTTGGAGCCCAGAAAAATAAAGTCTGAATTGTTTCCACTGTTTCCCCATCTATTTCCCATGAAGTGATGGGACTGGATGCCATGATCTCCGTTTTCTGAATGTTGAGCTTTAAGCCAACTTTTTCACTTTCCACTTTCACTTTCATCAAGAGGCTTTTTAGTCCCTCTTCACTTTCTGCCATAAGGGGGTGGTGTCATCTGCATATCTGAGGTTATTGATGTGTCTCCTGGCAATCTTGATTCCAGCTTGTGTTTCTGCAGTCTAAGGGGTCACAAAGTCAGACATGACTAAGCTACTGAAGTGAACTGAACTGAATCTTGGAACAGTATCAGCATAGAGTATCTACTTTTTAAAAGGATTGAAAAATATTCATTTAAAGGTATTATATATATACTGAGTAAAGGAAATTATTTAGTGATATCATCCAGTTCTATTTTTAGCAGTGATAGAATATATGTAAATTTCATATGGAAATACAAATTAACATTATATCCCACCCAACACTGGATATTATTGTTTTGCTACTCCAAGTAGTGGTCTTAAAACAGGTTTCTTATAATGTAACTTGCAATAAATTAAGTACATGTTAAGAATCAGAGCCAGCACAAGACAAAACTGTGCAGTATAAATTGTTTATTTTAGTGAATTTTTCATTTATACTCTCACCTTCGCCTTGACAATGTGGTTCTCTCTATTACTCAGCACTCACACCCTTTTCCCCTCCCAACACTCTCCTTTCTCTCCTACTTCTTCATTCTGTATCAAAACACACTCTTAGACAGACTGAGAATACTCTATTCTAGTAGTTCTTATCATTCTTAGAGTTTGGAGGAGTAAAAGAAGTTGGTATTTCTATAATATGTCAAATAGTTTCTCCTGGGTCTTTTGGCAAGTTTAAGGGACAAATCCTTTATATGGCTAAAATTTTCATACTTGGAAACATTATATCAAAGTCAGAGCCATTCCTAGTATCTTTATTCCTTTAAATTCAAAGTTGTCTCAAGTAGAAATTGACTATGAGAGGAAATGCAGTTTTATAAAAGCAACTTATTTTAAAACTTCATACCCTATTCATAGGTAACTGAGAGAAAAGGAATTCAAGCATAACTGTGTTTCTTTCTTTAATAAATTTGATTTTCCAAAACCTAAGTGGAAGTCAGCATAATTTTTTATTATAAAACAAGATGCGTTCACTTTACTAAAAGAATAACAACAATGTTTGTATTCTTTTTGTATTATACTTATCAATTATATCTTTCTATTTTGGGAGAGATAATTCATATCGTCCTAAAGTTTTTCTTTATAACTATTTACATAAACATGCACGTACCCATAAGCAGGGAGGAAGACTATAGATAGAAAAGGTGACCATATTGCTCTGATAAAAAGGTGAGAGTTAGGATGTTTGAAGGGTACTGAAGATACTAACAGGGCAGAATCTCTAAAGTCAGTACAGTACCAAACATCAATTGGTATAATTAATAATCAGTTTGTATAATCACTGTAACAAACCTTTTCCACTGTTAACTTCCCTGTGACTCAGGTCATGTGACATTAACTCTTCTGGACCTTGGTTTCTTTCTCAGAAAACAGAGAAGTTTGAAAGACTTAAGAGCTGTGGCATTCCTTTGGAATGAGGTTGCTTGCAGCTGCAGCATGGGTATACTAGGATATGGTGCTTTTTCTAAGAAACCGTTGAACAGAGATCTTAGCATTCCTGACGTGAGCTCTGGATTTCTTGTGGTCATTATAAGTCCCTTGGCACTGTTGTACAGCTGAGGGCCTTGACCTGAGAGCCTCAGCCTCATTTCAGCATTTTTTTTCTAAATATTCTTTAAAGTTTTAATTGGCTACAGTGGCCTCCTTTTTGCTCCTTGTCCTGTTACCTTAGAAATGTCTGTAAAGAGCTGCAGTTTGACCCTTTGGAACTGATACTAAGTAAGGAAAAAAAAATTTTTTTTGTCTCGTTTTAGAAACTCATTCAAAGTTAGTGGGAGTTAGATCGTCATGTGGACAAGTGTATAAATAAAGTTTCAGGTATCTGAAATGAAAATCAGTGTTGAGGACATAGGGATTCATACTTGACCTTATTTTATCTTTGCAAGTAATGTGAACTCCCTTTACCCTATCTGTAAAATACCTTGTCTATATAAATAAAAAAGATTTGGGTTTTTCTTCTATCCTCTATGGCTCTTTCTGATACTTTTTTTTTTTCCAAATAGGAATAACTGTCAAATTTACAAATGTAGATTTTATTGATGTATCTTCCTAAGAACTGGTTGCCGAAGAGATGCTTTTACTTCTTGAAATTTAACACAAAAGAAGAGCTTTGTTAGAATTCCTGATGGCTTATCTTCCCTTACAGTTGTACACTGTGTCTTCCCCTCTGTATTCCGCCCCCAGTTCCTTCTACAGCTCCTTCTGATGCAAGAAACCCTCTTCTTTGAAATGGGTCTCTTCCTGGTTTTTCCTGGTGTTTCCCCAGCTCCAAGTTTTCAGTTTTAACTTCTATTTGAATACAGAGGGTTTTTTTTGTGCTCTTTCTAATCAGTATATGCACTTTCAAGCTTTTGTTTTCTGTTTTCACTTATCAATTGTCAGGCCCACCTGCAAAAACCAGCTTGTCATCCATATTACGCTACATTGGTGGCCGCTTGCTGTGTGAGCTGCTCAGTCGTGTTCTATTCATTGCAACCCCAAGGACTTTGGCCCACCAGCTCCTCTGTCCATGGATTCTCCAGGCAGAATACTGGAATACTTGCCGTTTCCTCCTCCAGGAGATCTTTCCAACCCAGGGATCAAACTCACATCTTCTCCTCTTCTCTACCACTGTACCTCCTGGCAAGCCCCCACTTGCTCCATCAACCTATAAAACAAACTTAATGTACATTAGAGATCAAATCACTCCCATTAAAACAAACATATGGACAGCACTGATATTAATATAGCAAGGCTATGACATGAGTATAATTCAGCCTCAGGATCCAAAACTGATTTGTGTGAAATTGTCATACCTTACTAACGTATTTCAAACATAATTTTCCCAAAACACTTCTATGAGGACAGTAGTCTGGTAGATTATTGAAAAACCTAAGTGGTGGTGAAGTGACTGTGATTCTTGGGTAAATATTGTCACCTCTCTGGTAGAATTAAATATTGAATACTTAATATTGCAGTATTAACCTTTAAGAAAATCCCTGAATCTATAGTTAACCTATAATAAGTTATTCCTACCTCGAGTATAATAAGTTATTTATTGATTTGATATTTACATAGAGCAGAAAATACATAATATAACTAGATTTTGTACTATAATAGATAGAGTGCCTACTACATACAGTCAACAAGTACCATAAAATGACATAACCTTTCTTGCAAGTAATTAAAATGACAGGAGATATTTTAAACATTGGGTGGCTTGGATAGAATGTGATTAGAACAAGGCATATCAGCTCAGTTTTCTGGTTTTCAAAACTTTGACTTGTAATAAAAAAACATTTATATTTATTTTAATTTTCAATAGCAAATAAATGTGTGTCTTGAAGATCTTATTAAAATTAAGATTTATTAAAACAAAACTAAAAAACAAAACACTTCCCAGGGTACATAGTGATAAAACATCACAGGTGTATTAAGTACATAGAAAGACAAGGAAAAAATTCCCAGGACTGCACTCATGGACCCTCTGTGCCGCAGGTTGCCAATCCCTTCCTTGAAGCTATTTTTTTGTCAGATATTCACCTCTCCCAGGCTATAAAAGACCTTAAAGGGATCTGCCTTCTTGCACAGGGTATGTTGATCATTGCATGAGCCAAATTGGTTTACCCTATTGAGCTGGATCAATTGTCTTGACTCTTGTTAGAGTAACTTGGTGATGGTGACCATCCCATGAATGTCGTGCCATGGGTCACCATGATGGATCATTGGCAAAATGCCATACCAAAATATCTTGATAGCCTAGTCTTTTAACAGCTCCTATTTTTATTTCAGTTAGGATGCTTCTTTCTTGGCCATATTACCGTGGAAGACCGGAAGACCAATTTACAGTTGATAGATTTTCATCCGTGAACTGGGAAAAGTGGAGATGCTATGCTTTAGATTTCCCTCATGTCCTTGTCTAGCTGTGTCATGACACTTCTTCCCTGCCAATGGAATCATTACCTTTTGCTACTACCAGGGTAGATTTTCAGAAAGCTTGTATTAAATCCACTGATAGAAGAGCAGCAGGGGTCTTTTAATCCAAGTTTGTTGCTGCTTCACCATTTTCATCACAATATGCATTGGCTTAGAGTTCATCCCAAATAAGTAAATAAAATCCTATTCCATCACGGCCTGCGAAGTATAATCCATTGTCAATGTATTTTGTCATTTCATTGACATATTCAGTTTCCTTTTTAAAACTACACTAATTGGGACTGGGCTTCATTCTAATGATTTAGTTCTTATATATTGGCATTATCATGTAGGTGCTATTTACATTTTTCTTTTGTTATTTAGAGATGATTATTTACACAGACTTTTTCCCTTGAGAAAATATTCTTAAAATATTATATCCTACGATCTGAGAAATGTGGTCTAGTCAAGGAGTTACTCCATATTTTACCTTCTGAAATAATTTGGGAATAATCCTCTATAAAATTTGGGAATAAAAGGAAATAAGCCATCCTGATGTTTTTAGTTGTTTAGACCATGTGTTAGAGATTCCCTTGTTTTTTAAGCAATGTTTTAGGTTATTTTACTATGGAAATTTACAAAAGTGTATAATCCCCATGGATGACTCATATGGTAAAGGATTATCTTTACTAACAGAAGTGATCGGAGACATATAAAAATGACTCTTAAATCTAGGAAAATGAATTTTCCGAGGAGTGATCAGATCAGATCAGATCAGTCGCTCAGTCATGTCTGACTCTTTGCGACCCCATGAATTGCAGCACGCCAGGCCTCCCTGTCCATCACCAACTCCCAGAGTTCACTCAGACTCACGTCCATTGAGTCAGTGATGCCATCCAGCCATCTCATCCTCTGTCGTCCCCTTCTCCTCCTGCCCCCAATCCCTCCCAGCGTCAGAATCCTTTCCAATGAGTCAACTCTTCGCATGAGGTGGCCAAAGTACTGGAGTTTCAGCTTTAGCATCATTCCTTCCAAAGAAATCCCAGGGCTGATCTCCTTCAGAATGGACTGGTTGGATCTTCTTGCAGTCCAAGGGACTCTCAAGAGTCTTCTCCAACACCACAGGAGTGAAGATATGGTTAATAACATTAAACCGAAGGCTTTCATCTTTTAGTATTGTCACTTGTCAGCTGGGGACACCAGCAGGCTTGAGAATCTACCCGTTCCTTTGTTGAAGTAAAGGGGGAAAATTGTTGCTCCCAGTGTGTTCTCCTGTCACCTTGGGTCTTTCTGCATGACCAGAGTCAGAAAGCAAGAGAAAGAGCTCAGGTGAGGAAGGGAGCATGAACGAGGCATGATTTGCTAAGTTTTGCCTAGGAATAGTCAGGAATTCATTAGCAGCAACTTAGTCCAGAGGAAGGGTGGAGGAACAAATGGGATGCATTTTCCATCTGCACTGAATCTCCATCCCTCCAATGTGGGAAGCAGTAAGTTCTTAGGGATCCAAGCTGTTACCCATAGTTTGTTTTCAGTTAACTACCACAATACCTAAATAATGTGATACCCTTTCTCTGTTTGCAGTCCCAAATGTGAGGATAGAATAATGACTCAACTGTTGAATGTGAGTTTTCATTTATCCTTTCAGCCCTTAATGCACTTATTCAATTAAAAAGAAAATATTGACTCTTCCCTGACTCTTCTCCTGAGGTTTCTGACCTTATTTGATCTCTTTTGTATTATCTCTAGAAGTAAGAATTCAATCTGATGAGTAGAATTATCTCCCCCCATTATTAGCGGTCAGGAATGTCCTTGCAAGGATAGTACATGCAATTTTACAAATTCAGACTCAAGTAAAAATCTGTCTTGATATTCCTAATGAGATTCATGTGATTTCCCTGACTTCTACCAGAAATAACCCATGGCAGTGTTTGCTCTCACACTTGATCTTGTAAGAGACAATCTCAGCTTTATGCGAGTTGAAGAATTAAAACTGAACTAACATTGAAGCGCTAGGGAATGAGATTTTAGTGCCCTGTTTCTGTATGTGCCAGAAGCCGTGTTTTGAGAGTAATTGACTTGTTAACTCCCAGTGGACGTCTTTACATCTTCAGTTTCAACACCCTATGTTCTTGGTGCCAGTTTGATTAGCCATACTGTGAATCGCCCTACTGTTGGAAGATTATATATTTATCATTAAGAGAAGTAAAAGAGGCTGCCATCTCTCCATTTTGTCAGTTTCACCTAGGTATTCTGTCAAGGTAAAAGAACAAATTCTTTCATTTGTCCAAAATGTTTCTACTGAATAAAAATATAAGGTAGGAGATGTTTTAGCCTCTGTATTTTTAAAATCAAAGCCATCAATTAGAAGTTGACTTATGGGGACTTCATTCGTGGTACAGTGGTTGAGACTCCATCTTCTGATGCAGAGGATGCAGGTGTGATCCCTAGTCAGGGAACTGAGATCCTAAATGCTGCAGGGTATGGCCAAAAACTTAAAAGAGAATCTTGACTGATGAAGGAAATGCAGTTTTATAAAAGTAACTACAATTGACTGTTAAACAACACATACAAGGGTTTGGACACTGACCCTACACAGTTGAAAATCCATAGCTATAACTGTGAGTCAGCCCTTCATAGAGTTGGTTTCTCCATATTCACAGATCTCTGTATTGTATCTGTAGATTCAAACAACCATGGACTATATAATACTGTAGTATTCACTTTTAAGAAAAAAATCCATATATGAGTAGACCTGCCAAGTTCACACCAGTGTAATTCAAGGGTCAGCTGTAATTTTAAAACTTCTTGCTTTGTACTTAGGTAACTGGGAGAAAAGGAATCGAAGCATAAATATTGTTCACTTACATTATTTGATTTACTTTAATGTAAGTATAAATCAGAGCTATTATTCAATGTAAAATGGTGTGTTTACTTCTTTGAAAGAGTGGCTATGGTGGTCTTCATACTCTCCTATTTTATTATTTCTTTCTATTTTGATAGAAAAAGTTTTATCTCACCATGAAGTTTGTTTTCTTTAATACTTACATAAATATACATATGCACATCATCAGTTTTGGAGGACTATGGGAAAGGAGATGATATTGTTCTGAAAAGAAAGATGGATCTCAGTGGTGCTGAAGGTACTAACTGGGTAGTATTTGTGAAATCAGTCCTGTAGTTATACCAGTGATCACTTGGTTTGTATAATCACCATGACAGACCTGTGGGTTTTGAGACCTGTTTTCATTGTTGACTTCCTTTGTGACCTGAGCCATATGACAGTAACTCTTTTGGACAGGGCTTTGTTCTCAGAAAATAAAGAATTTAAAGGTCCGTCTAGTGAAGGCTATGGTTTTTCCTATGGTCATGTATGGACGTGAGAGTTGGACTGTGAAGAAGGCTGAGCACCGAAGAATTGATGCCTTTGAACTGTGGTGTTGGACAAGACTCTTGAGAGTCCCTTGGACTGCAAGGAGATCCAACCAGTCCATTCTGAAGGAGATCAGCCCTGGGATTTCTTTGGAAGGAATGATGCTAAAGCTGAAACTCCAGTACTTTGGCCACCTCATGCGAAGAGTTGACTCATTGGGAAAGACTCTGATGCTGGGAGGGATTGAGGGCAGGAGGAGAAGGGGACGACAGAGGATGAGATGGCTGGATGGCATCACTGACTCGATGGACATGAGTCTGAGTGAACTCCGGGAGTTGGTGATGGACAGGGAGGCCTGGTGTGCTGCGATTCACGGGGTTGCAGAGAGTTGGACACGACTGAGCGACTGAACTGAACTGAACTGAACTGAAGATTGTCTGAGCTCTAGCATTCCTTTAGAATCAGATTGTTTCCAGCTGCAGGGTGGGTATACTAGACATTGGTGCTTTTTCTAAGAAACTGTTGGACAGAGATCTTGGCTGTGCATTGTTGATGTGAACTCTGAATTCCTTGTGGTCATCACAAGTCGCTTGGCACTGTTCTACAGCTGAGGGCCATGACCTGAGAGCCTCAGTCTCATTTCAAATTTTTATCTAAATTTACTCTGAAGTTTAATTGGTTGCAGTGGCCTCCTTTTTTGCTTCATGTCCCGTCACCCTAGAAATGTTTGTTTAAAGCTTCAGTTTGACTCTTTGGGACTGATAGCAAATGAGGAAAAACTTCCTTTTTGTTTTCATTTGTTGTTGTTGTCTCCTTTGAGGAATAGACTTAGAATTGATGAGTGTAGGATTGGGTCATGGTGTAGATATGTGCAAGGATAAGGATTTAGGTATTTGAAATGAAAATCAGTGCTGGGGGCATGGGAATCCATGCTTGAACCTGTTCTATCTTTGCAAGTAATGCAAACTCGCCAGCCTTGCCTTGTCTGTAAAAATACCCTGTCTATATAGTGATAAGAATTGGATCTGAGTATTTCTTACGTCCCTTCCCACTCTCTTCTTGAGGACTGCTTTAAATAAAAATACCTGCCCAGTTTTTTTAAAGATAACTGTGCCTTTCTAAGAGCCAGTTGATGCCTTTTCATTTGAACTTCATTAAGAAAAAGAACTTTATTGGTTTTCCTGATGGCATGTCTTCCCTTACAGTTGAATACTTTGTCTTCCCCTTTTGTATCTGTCTCCAGTGTTTTCCCAAACTATTAATATCTCTTTTTGATGGAAGGATTCCTGCTTTGCCTCTCTTTCTAAATAGGTGTGTCTTTCTGTTATCTCCTCTTATTTTTAGGTTTTGCGTTTGAACAATCTTTTATTTGATCTTAGGCTTTTTTCTCTGCTCTTTCTAAAACCAGCTGTACACTTTCAAGTTTTCATTCTTCTCACCCATTGCTAAGAACACTTTCATGTAAAGTCAGGAACATCCCCTTGTCTCTCCAGATAGTCGTCTCTCCAGATAGTCTCTCCGGATAGTTGCTCCAGATAGTTGCTTGTTCACAGTACTTAGTAATTAATCATATTTCAGTTCAGATGTTGATTAGACTTCCCCCTTTCACTCCAGGGATTACTACGTTCTCATCTGCCACTCAGTGCTATTATTAAGAGGAGTCCTAATTCTTTGTTTTAGAATTCAGAAAGAAGCCTCTAAGGTTTGACTATTTTATATATTTTTTTGACTATTTTATATTTTGATGTCATTTCTTATTTTATGTTTCCAAACATTTAAATGAGATATGAAAATGTGTGGATGTCCATGTGTAGTTAAGAGACTCTCAAAATAGGTTGAATTAAAAATATGCCCTTTATTAACATATTTCAGCATTTACGATACTGATCTAAGAAAGGGCTAATCTCACCATTGCTGGACAGCCCAGTGA
The DNA here is from genome assembly GCF_000754665.1 of Bison bison bison. NCBI lineage: Eukaryota > Metazoa > Chordata > Mammalia > Artiodactyla > Bovidae > Bison > Bison bison. The sequence continues at coordinate 8,886,099 of NW_011495035.1, forward strand.
CACAGAAAAAAATCTTCCACTTTCTTGAAGCTGTATTTTTATAGACTCTTCTTCAGAGAGCAAGCTCACTATTCTGCTCTTATTGGCAGACAAGAACAATGAGTAGACTTTCTGTGTCACACGGGAAGGCAGGGGACAAAAGATGTGAGTGCCAGCAACTTGCACTTGCAACTTCATTTCCTTCAGAGAACTGTCTGGAGGACTCTCACATAAGCAGGGATTTAAGGGTGAAGCAGATCAGACCTGCATCTACCACCGTATCACTCAAAGGTGACATTTATATATATCAGGGAATCTTTCAGAAACCATCTAGATCTATGGGTAAATTTCAAATCTACAAAAGTATGACTGGTTGAAAGTTTACTCAACTGTACTCCGTCATGCCTGCTTTTAAGCCTAATCCTACTGCTTTTAGGCTGACTCAGATTCATAGAGCTAAAATCATTACTGTTCTTCCCTGACGACTGGTCATGATATTTGATTTCATAAGCCAAGGCCAATTTTTATTTAATTCACTGTTTTTAAAGAGCTTGACCTGAAAATCAATGTCCTATGTTGAAAATATTAAATTAGCATTCTCAAATACGTATCATAAAAGCAGTTGACCTCATAGAGGCAAGGCCATATCAAAGTAATACACTGAGTTTGATCATAGAAAAATTTTAAATGAATACATTTTTAAGATATCAAAGCCAGCGATTTTTCTAGGACAGTGGAAATAGTTCTTTTCTTTCTTTATATCAGAAGTGAAACATTTGATATGTAAGTAGATATTATAGAATATCATGTTGAAGAGCCAGGATTCTAGATTCCTACTACAAACTTCAGATCTTGGCTCCAGTGTGTGCCCAATGTGACTGTGAGAAATTTGCATATTCTGTCTCCCTTTGGTCCATGCATGCTAAGTCACTTTAGTCATGTCTGACGCTTTGTGACCCTCTGAGCCCTAGCTCACCAGGCTCCTCTTTCCAAGGCATTCTCCAGGGAAGAATATTGGAGTGGGTTGCCATGTCCTCCTCCAGGGATCTTCCTGACCCAGGGATCAAACCCGTGTCTCTTACGTCTACCTGCATTGGCAGGTGGGTTCTTTACCACTAGCACCACCTGGGAAGCCCATCTCACGCTCAGTTGTCTTCTGTATAGAAATAAGTAAAAAACAATATTTACCATGTCGGAATTTTATGTACATTAAGTAGAACAAAATGAAATCCCATCAGCCAACTGGATTCTGTAGTGCATGCTACTGTCGTGTATGTAAAAATGCCATGGATTTTTCAATTTGAGGGGAGAATTTGTGTTTTACACACATGCATTCTGTAGGGGAAATTTAGGAAATGGTTCATTGTGTATTTCCATGTACTATGTTGGTAGTGATATCAAGGCTACATAGACAACAAGAATACTGTCAAAAAGATGTATAATTGCTTGAGCCAGAGAGGTTTTGTGAGTCCATTAGGATAGGAGATAATGACTAGAGTTGGTAGATCTGAGATACTAGGAAAGAATTCTAGAAAGTAATATCAGGATATAGAACTCAGAGTCTTTACACTTGTCTATAATTAGACATTGATTGACCTATGTCTGTAATTTCACCATTAATGACCAGCATGCACATTTTTTTACTGCTTTTTAAATGGTAATTATTAAAATCTGCTTGTTCATCTCAATCTTGCCTCATATTTCTGTCTGAATATAAATGTTAGATCTGATGAAAAGTGTTTTCTGTCCAAATTATTCAGCAAGGATGTTGGTTTCAAGCAGACTAAGACACGTTTCTAGGGGACTATGATTTCTCATGACCCAAATATTAGATTCATCCTAAACATTCAATTCAGTTCAGTCGCTCAGATGTGTCCGACTCTTTGCGACCTCATGAATCGCAGTACGCCAGGCCTCCCTGTTCATCACCAACTCCCGGAGATTATCCAAACTCATGTCCATCGACTCGGAGATGCCTTCCAGCCATCTCATCCTCTGTCGTCCCCTTCTCCTCCTGCCCCCAATCTCTCCCAGCATCTGGGTCTTTTCCAATGAGTCAACTCCTTGCATGAGGTGGCCAAAGTATCGGAGTATCAGCTTCAGCATCAGTCCTTCCAATAAACACCCAGGACTGATCTCCTTTAGGATGGACTGGTTGGATCTCCTTGCAGTCCAAGGGACTCTCAAGAGTTTTCTCCAACACCACAGTTCAAAAGCATCAATTCTTTGGCGCTCAGCTTTCTTCACAGTCCAACTCTCACATCTATACATGACTACTGGAAAAACCATAGCCTTGACTAGACGGACCTTTGTTGGCAAAGTAATGTCTCTGCTTTTGAATATGCTATCTAGGTTGGTTATAACTTTCCTTCCAAGGAGTAAGCGTCTTTTAATTTCATGGCTGCAGTCACCATCTGCAGTGATTTTGGAGCCCCAAAAAATAAAGTCTGACACTGTTTCCACTGTTTCCCCATCTATTTGCCATGAAGTGATGGGACCCAATGCCATGATCTTTGTTTTCTGAAAGCTTTAAGCCAACTTTTTCACTTTCCACTTTCACTTTCATCAAGAGGCTTTTTAGTTCCTCTTCACTTTCTGTCATAAGGGTGGTGTCATCTGCATATCCAAGGTAATTGATATTTCTCCTGGCAATCTGGATTCTAGCTTGTGCTTCTTCCAGCCAAGCGTTTCTCATGATGTACTCTGCATATAATTTAAATAAGCAGGGTGACAATATACAGCCTTGACATCTGCTTTTCTTATTTGGAACCAGTCTCTTGTTCCATGTCCAGTTATAACTGTTGCTTCCTGACCTGCATACAGGTTTCTGAAGAGGCAGGTCAGGTGGTCTGATATGGCCATCTCTTTCAAAATTTTCCACAGTTTATTGTGATCCACACAGTCAAAGTCTTTGGCATAGCCAGTAAAGCAGAAATAGATGTTTTTCTGGAACTCTCTTCCTTTTTCAATGATCCAGCAGATGTTGGCAATTTGATCTCTGGTTCCTCTGCCTTTTCTGAAACGAGCTTGGACATCTGGAAGTTCACAGTTCATGTATTGCTGAAGCCTGGCTTGGAGAATTTTGAGCATTACTTTACT
>NW_011495035.1:8889276-8891656 GCF_000754665.1 Bison bison bison
TGAGTGCAGCACTTTCACAGCATCATCTTTCAGGATTTGAAATAGCTCCACTGGAATTCCATCACCTCCAATAGCTTTGTTCATAGTGATGCTTTCTAAGACCCACTTGACTTCACATTACAGAATATCTGACTCTAGGTGAGTGATCACACCATCATGATTATCTTGATCGTGAAGATCTTTTTTGTACAGTTCCTCTGTGTATTCTTGTCACCTCTTTTTAATATCTCTGCTTCTATTAGGTCCATAGCATTTCTATCCTTAATCGAGCCCATCTTTGCATGAAATGTTCCCTTGGTATCTCTAATTTTCTTGAAGAGATCTCTAGTCTTTCCCATTCTGTTGTTTTCCTCTATTTCTTTGCATTGATCGCTGAGGAAGGCTTTCTTATCTCTTCTTGCTATTCTTTGGAACTCTGCATTCAGATGCTTATATCTTTCCATTTCTCCTTTGCTTTTTGCTTCTCTTCTTTTCACAGCTATTTGTAAGACCTCCTCAGACAGCCATTTTGCTTTTTTGCATTTCTTTTCCATGGGGATGGTCCTGACCCCTGTCTCCCGTACAGTGTCACGAACCTCTGTCCGTAGTTCATCAGACACACTCTGTGTATCAGATCTAGTCCTTTAAATCTATTTCTCATTTCCACTGTATAGTCATAAGGGATTTGATTTAGGTAATACCTGAATGGTCTAGTGGTTTTCCCTACTTTCTTCAATTTAAGTCTGAATTTGGCAATAAGGAGTTCATGATTGAGCCACAGTCAGCTCCCAGTTTTGTTTTTGCTGACTGTATAGAACTTCTCCATCTTTGGCTGCAAAGAATATAATCAGACTGATTTCGGTGTTGACCCTGTGTGATGTCCATGTGTAGAGTCTTCTCTTGTGTTGTTGGAAGAGGGTGTTTGCTCTGACCAGTGTATTTCTTGGCAAAACTCTATTAGCCTTTGCCCTGCTTCGTTTTGTACTCCAAGGCCAAATTTGCCTGTTACTCCAGGTGTTTCTTGACTTCCTACTTTTGCATTCCAGTCCCCTATAATGAAAAGGACATATTTTTTGGATGTTAGTTCCAAAAGGTCTTGTGGGTCTTCATAGAATCATTCAACTTCAGCTTCTTCAGCATTACTGGTTGGGGCATAGGCTTGGATTACCATGATATTGAATGGTTTACCTTGGAAATGAACAGAGATCATTCTGTCGTTTTTGAGATTGCATCCAAGTACTGATTCCTGCCCACAGTAGTAGATATAATGGTCGTCTGAGTTAAACTCACCCATTCCAGTCTGTTTTAGTTTGCTGATTCCTAGAACGTTGATGTTCACTATTGCCATCTCCTGTTTGACCACTTCCAATTTGCCTTGATTCATGGACCTAACATTCCAGGTTCCTATGCAATATTGCTCTTTACAGCATCGGACCTTGCTTCTATTACCAGTCACATCCACAGCTGGGTATTGTTTTTGCTTTGGCTCCACCCCTTCATTCTTTCTGGAGTTCTTTCTCCACTGATCTCCAGTAGCATATTGGGCACCTACCAACCTGGGGAGTTCCTCTTTCAGTATCATATCATTTTGCCTTTTCATACTGTTCATGGGGTTCTCAAGGCAAGAATACTAAAGTGGTTTGCCATTCCCTTCTCCAGTGGACCACATTCTGTCAGACCTGTCCACAATGACCCACCCATCTTGGGTGGCCCCACACAGCATGCCTTAGTTTCACTGAGTTAGACAAGGCTGTGGTCTGTGTGATCAGATTTAGTTCTTTTTCTGTGATTATGGTTTCAGTGTATCTTCCCTCTGATGTGCTCTCGCAATACCTACCGTCTTATTTGTGTTTCTCCTACCTTGGACATGGGGTGTCTCTTCATGGCTGCTCCAGCAAAGCACAGCCGCTGCTCCTTACCTTGGAGGAGGTCACTCCTCCTGACCTTGGACATGGGGTTGCTCCTCTCAGCCACAGCCCCTGACCTTGGACATGGGGTAGGTCCTAAAGCCTCTGCCCCTGACCTCGGACGTTGGGTCCTTAACATTCAGTTCAGTTCAGTTGCTCAGTCGTGTCTGATTCTCTGCGACCCCATGAATCGCAGCACACCAGGCCTCCCTGTCTATCACCAACTCCCGGAGTTCACTCACACTCACGTCCATTGAGCCAGTGATGCCATCCAGCCATCTAATCCTCTGTCATCCCCTTCTCCTCCTGCCCACAATCCCTCCCAGCATCAGAGTCTTTTCCAATGAGTCAAGTCTTCCCATGAGGTGGCCAAAGTACTGGAGTTTCAGCTTTAGCATCATTCCTTCCAAAGAACACCCAGGGCTGATCTCCTTCAGAATGGACTGGTTGGATCTCCTTGCAGTCCAAGGGACTCTCAAGAGTTTTCTCCAACA
>NW_011495035.1:8891756-8912395 GCF_000754665.1 Bison bison bison
TCCAACACCACAGTTCAGAAGCATCAATTCTTTGGCACTCAGCCTTCTTCACAGTCCAACTCTCACATCCATACATGACCACAGGAAAAAACCATAGCCTTGACTAGACGGACCTTTGTTGGCAAAGTAATGTCTCTGCTTTTGAATATGCTATCTAGGTTGGTCATAACTTTCCTTCCAAGGAGTAACCGTCCTTAACATTAGCCGCCCCCTAAAAGTCCCTAGGTGTCAAGAACTAAGATCTTGAGAATGCTTAGAAAGATGAATTGTAATTGCCATCCATCCATCCACTTATTTATTTTTTAATCCGTATATCCACCCATCATAAATACTATTGCATATAAATCACTTACAGTACTGTGTGGCACACATTAAGTATTCAGTAGCTATTAATTATAATTACTGCCTATGGTACATACATATGTATGGTACACACATATATGTGTACCTATGGTATGTATATATCTTGCTTTCTAATTTAAAATTGTACAAATAATAAAAATAAAAATATATAATCACAGGGATTGCTACCACCCATATTAAACATAGTTAATGTTTTGGCATTTATTTTACCACTTGGGATTTTTTTGCTTATTTGTTCCCATTCATTCATTCATTTATTCACGTCATATTTTTACCTCTGAAGGAAAAACCCAAAGGACTTGAAAACAGGCAAATTGACAGGAGTTTAAAAGAGTGAGCTTAATGTTTTCTCCCTGAGTTCACTCTTTAGCTAAGGTACATCTCTTCCTACAGATGTGAAAAAGCAGAGCAAAAAGAAGCTGCATGTGCATCTCCAAAAGCTCTTCCCATGGCAGCAGGATGGAAGTCCCTTTCTCCCCTTCCTTCTCAAAGTGAAAGTTTCTCAGTCCTGTCTGACTCTCTATGAACTATGCAGTCCGTGGAATTCTCCAGGCCAGAATACTAGAGTGGGTAGACTTTCTCCAGGGGATCTTCCCAACCCGTGGATGGAACCCAGGTCTCTCTCACATCGCAGACAGATTCTTTACCAGCTGAGCTAGAAGCTTCCTTCCTTCTCACTCTGGTAGTAAATGCTCAGGCTGATTTGTGTCCTGTCAAAATTTGTATGTGGAAATTCTAACCCTGGATACATCAGGACCTGACTTTGTTTGAAAATAGGACTGTTGAGTCTGTAATTACTTAAGCTGATGTCACACTGGAGTAGACTGGGCCTGTATACAAAGGGGAAATTTGAATGCAAATAGGCACACAGGGAGAACACCATGTGAAATGGGGAGGGATCCTGCCACAGCCAAGGAAGTACTAGAAGCTCCAGGGGAAGCCTGAGCAGACCCTCCCTAGTGCCTTTAGAAGGTATGTGGCCCTTTGATCTCAGACTTCTGGCATCCAGAACCATGAGCCCACACTTTTTCTTTTTTCTTCCTTTTTTTTTAACCAACTCAGTGTGATACTTTTTTAAGGCAGTCCTAGCAAACTATTACAGTAATGAATGAAATTAATCTCTCTCTCCAGCATTGCGTGTTTCTATTCTGCATCTACTTGGCAATACATTTTAGATGTTTTTCTGTGTCTTTGTTATTTCTGATAGTTATAGTATATTAATACATATATCATTATATGTATTATATAATATATAATGTATATACTGTATTGCAATACAATGTTAAATATAAAATATTTTTAAAATATTAATCAGTTCACAAAAATATAGTTTAGCGTAATAAGTTGTCTCTAGCTTACGTCAAAGTTTGAATTTTGCAGACTGACTTTATAACCTGGTTTAAATTCGAGGCTGTTACTCTTGTTAATTTTCATAACACCAGCTTATGTTATACTTAAATTCTCAACTAAGCTAACTTTTAAAAATATGACTGAATAATTTAACAAAAATTAAAATATAACCCCTAATGGCAGTTCTTTTTTGTGTATTCACACCCAGTTTTTACCTACATGCATATTTATTTTATATATTTCTAATTCTGACATACATATATACAGTGTTCTATAATTGATTATTTAATCTACTAAAGCATATCCTATTTTAATATTACCTTTATGAAATATTTGAACTACCATATAATAATATATAAAATAAAATTTGTATATTCTAAGTATTATTGATGAAAAATTCTCCATTATTGAACATTTCTTTATAGCTTTACTCTTTTGGAAGTAATGTTGCAGTACCCTTGACTATTCTGAATAAAGACAAATATGTATTTGAAGAATAGATTAAAGGTTATGACATTTTGTTGATTTCCAGTAATTATTTCCTTAAGGACTATTTATAAGCAAAATAGCAGTGAAATTGACTAATTTCATATGGCAATTTAGTCTTAAAATTAGCATAAACCAGTAGGATAGAAAACAGTAATATAGGGATAAGATTTAATTCTAATGTTAAATTTCAATCATAAGCATTCTAATTTTCTGAATATATTGTGTACTTTGTCATTTGAATGCTCCTCAGCTTGCCTTGTGTTATTTGTCTGAATCCTTGTCAATTGACACTAACTTCTTTTCAGATATGTGTCTTGAACCAAAAGTACATTTTTCCTAGTTCAACAGCTTCATTATTTTTACCTTAATCTCCACCTGAGATAATAATCTTGAGAACAAAAATATTTGGAAATGCCTTACGTATAAATCCCCAAAGAAATTCAAAATAAGAAGTCCATGTTATTTACACTTAAAAAACAAACTTTGGCTTTAGTCCTTTACCACATAAACCTAATGCAAAAATCAATAAAACGCCCTAGTTTCACAAATGTGATTTCTTTTTATCTTTACAATAAAGAAAAACATGTTGAAATTAATGTTATAAGTAAACAGATTCCCAAGCTTTTTTTTCTGATGTTGAGCATCTACATCAAAGATGATGTAGAATCTTTGAGATAAAATAATGTGGATTTTTTTTTCCTTCTGATAAGCTGATAAGAGTTAATGGAAGAAGTTTGCATCAAGAAATGCTACTTTTGCATACTATAAATTGCCACCAATCACTCATCACTTGCAGCTTAAAGCTAGGAGGGAACTTGGAGTTATTCTAAAATTTTTCCTTGTAGATCCAATAACTTTACTGAGGAAATGTCATTAAACAAACAGATCATCTATTACAATTGAAGTGGTAGAGGAAGAGATAATATGCCATAGTCTGCATCATCAGTGTATCAGTGAATAAGTTTTGAGCTAACTAAGAGATGGTTAAAAATTGAGAGCTGTAAGAGACATCCAAAGAAGCCAACATAAATTATCAGCCATCCAGTTTATTGCCTCCTTTTGGAAATTTATTTATTTTATGACTAGTAATAAACTAAGGGTAAAGGTGGGTATTTTTATTTTAAAAAAGTATTGACATTTAGTTGCTTTAGGATGTTGCATTCGTTTCTACTATACAGCAAAATGAATCAGCTATATGTGTACATATACCCCCTCTTTTTTGTATTTCTTTCCCGTTTAGGTCACCACAGAGCACTGAGTAGAGTTTCCTGTGTTATACGGCAGGTTCTCATTAGTTATCTATTTTATACATAATATTAGTAGTGTGTGTGTATGTCAATCCCAATCTCCCAATTCATCCTATCCTCCTCTTTTCCCCTTAAGATATCCATAGCTCTGTTCTCTACTTCTGCGTCTCTATTTCTGCTGTGTAAATAAGCTACATTTTTAAATGTACCATATCAAAGGCTGATTACCTGGAGTTGCATCATGTTGTTTGGTACCACTCATTTGGGTTACCAGTTAGCTTAGGACCATGTGTCTCATGGGTACTGAGTCTCAATTCCTCTTGTAACAAAATAGAAAGCAGTCAACTGAGAGAGTAGAGGTGTGTGGTTGTAGACCAGAGAGGAGGAAAGAAAGTGAGGGGTAAAACTGTATTTGTTGGGCTTCTGCTCCAGGTACTGGATGTCACAGGATCCTACTTACTGCTGTAAGTGGTTTCACTGGTCTTGTTAAAACATGGCAAATGTTTCAGTATGATATGCCCACCATCTGTAGAAATTCTAAATGGGAATATTTTTTTCAGACAAAATATAATAATATATTTAATACAGTAGCCAATTCCATGAACATTATTGTCCAGAAAGTAATAGCAGGTCAAAAAATAGTCAAGACCTATTATAAGAAAAAATAGAATTTTTTAACAATGTAGCTTATCGTTCTTAATCCAAGCTTTGTATAAGTAATACAGACTCTGTGGTTGTTGTTCAGTCACCCAGTCATGTGCAACTCTTTGTGACACCATGGAGTGCAGCACGCCAGACCTCCCTGTCCCTCACCATCTCAGAAATTTTGCCCAAGTTCATGTCTATTGCATTGGTGATGCCATCCAGTCATCTCACATTCTGATGCCCTATATCCTTCTGCTGTCAATCTTTCCCAGCATCAGGGACTTTTCCAGTGAGTCCTCTATTTGAATCAGGTGACCAAAATATTGGAGCTTCAGCTTAAGCATCAGTCCTTCCAATGAATATTCATGATTGACTTCCCTTAAGATTGACTAGTTTGATCCCCTTGCTGTCCAGGGGACTCTCAGCAGTCTTCTTCAACACCACAATTCAAAGGCATCAATTCTTTGGCATTCTGCCTTCTTTACAGTCCAACTCTCACAACCATATTTGACCACTGAGAAGACCATAACCTTGACTATATGGACCACTGTCAGCAGTGTCTCTGCTTTTTAACCAACTGCTTAGGTTTGTCATAGCTTTCCTTCCACTGTTGTTCCTTAACTTTATTTCCCCATTCAGTTCAGTCACTCAGTCGTGTCCAACTCTTTGCGACCCCATGAACCACAGCACACCAGGCCTCGCTGTACATCACCAACTCATGGAGTTCACCCAAACTCATATCCATTGACTTGGTGGTGCCATCCAACCATCTCATCCTCTGTTGTTCCCTTCTCCTCCTGCCCTCAATCTTTCCCAGCATGAGGGTCTTTTCAAATGAGTCAGCTCTTCGTATCAGGTGGCCAAAGTATTGGAGTTTCAGCTTCAGCATCAGTCCTTCCAATGAACACCCAGGACTGATCTCCTTTAGGATGGACTGGTTGGATCTCCTTGCAGTCCAAGGGACTCTCAAGAGTCTTCTCCAAGACCACAGTTCAAAACCATCAATTCTTCGGCGCTCAGCTTTCTTCACAGTCTAACTCTCACATCCATACATGACCACTGGAAAAACCATAGCCTTGACTAGATGGACCTTTGTTGTCAAAGTAATGTCTCTGCTTTTTAATGTATTGTCTAGGTTGGTCATAACTTTCCTTCCAAGGAGTAAGCATCTTTTAATTTCATGGCTGCAGTCACCATCTGCAATGATTTTGGAGCCCCTAAAAATAAAGTCAGCCACTGTTTCCACTGTTTCCCTATCTATTTGCTATGAAGTGATGGGACCAGATGCCATGATCTTAGTTTTCTGAATGTTGAGTTTTAAGCCAACTTTTTCACTCTCCTCTTTCACTTTCATCAAGAGGCCCTTTAGTTCTTCTTCACTTTCTGCATTAAGGGTATTGTCATCTGCATATCTGAAGTTATTGATATTTCTCCCAGCAATCTTGATTCCAGCTTGTGTTTCTTCCACCCCAGCATTTTCATGATGTACTCTGCATATAAGTTAAATAAGCAGGGTGACAGTATACAGCCTTGACGTACTCCTTTTCCTATTTGGAACCAGTCTGTTGTTGCTTCCTGACCTGCATACAGGTTTCTCAGGAAGCAGGTAAGATGGTCTGGTATTCCCATCTCTTTCAGAATTTTCCACAGTTTACTGTGATCCACACAAAGGCTTTGGCATAGTCAATAAATCAGAAATAGATGTTTTTCTGGAACTCTCTAGCTTTTTTGATGATCCAGCAAATATTGGCGATTTGCTCTCTGGTTTCTCTGCCTTTTCTAAAACCAGCTTGATCATCTGGAAGTTCATGGTTCACGTATTGCTGAAGCCTGGCTTTGAACGCTACTTTACTAGCATGTGAGATGAGTGCAATTGTGCGGTAGTTTGAACATTCTTTGGCATTGCCTTTCTTAGGAATTGGAATGAAAACTGACCTTTTCCAGTCCTGTGGCCACTGCTGAGTTTTCCAATTTGCTGGCATATTGAGTGCAGCACTTTCACAGCATCATCTTTTAGGATTTGAAATAGCTCAGCCTAAATTCCATCACCTCCACTAGCTTTATTCGTAATGATGCTTCCTAAGGCCTACTTGACTTCACATTCCAGGATGTCTGGCTCTAGGTGAGTGGTCATACGATAGTGATTATCTGGGTCGTGAAGATCTCTTTGTACATTAGCATCTTGGATATAGATAAAAGGATAAAATGGGAAGATGGGTTATAGTTATCCTGTCAATTAATGATTGTACTCATAATTTATTTGGGAGTATAGAAGTATTCAAACCATAAATTAAGATTATGAAGCATCTAATATGCAAATGAGGAAACTGAGGCAATTTTTTTTAAATCTTGATCTCACATCTTTGTATTATCATATACAATCCTTCTAGCTTTCTACAACTATTTTCTGGGACTCTGCACCAGAGTCAAGGTGTTTGGCAAATTATTTGTATACTTAATTTTCTGCAGTGAAATTAGGGTATATACTATTAAACCACCCTGTCACTTATATATGAATCACTTTCCTATGGCAACAAAACTTCTCAATGTAATATCATTAGCCTCTTTTTGCAAACAAGTCAAAAAAATGCTTGCTTTCTGTAAGAAGTAATTGGACAAGGTAAGCAGGGTTGATATAGAATCCCCAAAGCACTTAGCATCACTTTCCTCTCCCTGAAACAAGTACAATAGAAGGTAAACTTTGGAAGTTTAAGACTAGTCAGTGTTCATGACACTATTTATCCTACATTTGTCACATGTAATTTTCTCCGGATACCTGATATTACCTCTCCCAGCCATTTGGTTTAAAATTAATTGGCAGTCAATGACAGAGGGTAGACTCACTTAAACTTGCTGAAGCAAGCACACTAGCATCTACCAGAGTACATGTCAAGTTGTTCTCAGAATGCCAAGGGCAAAAATCTGTGCTGAGGGAGGCCATGCGAGTGCCACTGTGTTGCTGGCTTCCTTCAACTCTTAATTAGCCTGCAGTGAGCAGAGACATGCTCTTGATTGGCTGTCCATGATGCCATTAGGCAGGGTCACTGACCTTGGCAACTCTAATATTTATCTCTGTAGAATTGAGTTGTGACACAAAAGGGCACTGCACAGGTGTTTCCAAGTTTTTTCTTTAAAAAAACAGAAATGTGGGGACCACAGGTATGCCATTAAAACTAACTATCAGTGTATATGGTGACCGGGGCAGGACACATTCCTTGTAGGGAGTAACCTACTTTGGGATCAGTTGCACCATGCTCCCTGCCATCTACTACCACTTGAGCAACATCATTTGTTATTTTTAGCCTGCACATACCAGCAGGTTAAATGATGTAAGGAGTAGTTCTTTTTGATAAGATCAGCAAGGATGCTAGAAGTAGACTGGGGAGAAATAGCAGCAGCGAACTGGCCTCTTGACCACCAGCCTTATCTCCTGGATGAGTAAGAAGCCTGCAATTACATTTAGAATCTCTAACAGTCAGATAAGCAAAACAGGCCTTTGCAGACCCAGGTTAAAAGATTTGGTTGTGTGATACGATTTAATGCTAAATGAAGAGAGGTAGCAAAGGGAGACTAGTTCAGGAAGGGAGACAAAATCTCTGTAATGAATGAGCAACAGAAAATCTTCTGCAAAGGGAGAACGTAAACAAGAAATAATCTTCCAAGCACAGGACTTAAGCTTCTGCATTTTCTTTTTATTCCTAGCAGTGTGCACAGTGACAGCTGATATAGTACAAATTTCAGTGTATGTCAGATTGAGAGCTCCAGAAGGTTTATTTCTGCAAGAGATTAAGGTACAAATATTTCCAGATTAGTTTCAGGGTGGCAAGATCAACTCCCAGCATGAGGTCTCTGCCATCATAGAGATGCTTCATGGAAGTTTTTCTTCTCTCATAAATGAAGTGGCAAAATTGCTTCTTGAGGCAAATGGGAGAAGTCAAAAAGTAGTCTTGTTAGACGTCCTGGGGAGTGAGTGGCATGTTTTCTGAGCTGGATGGTCAGAATGCAAGAAGGATTTATTGTTCTCTGTGAAACTGGACAATCAGAAAACAGCTGACCACACCCATGTTCTACCAATGATGGCCTCAGAAAGAAACATTCCCACCCATTCTGTTATCACTGCAGCGAGTGTGCATCAAGAGAGCTGGAATGGAGATCGTTGTTATTAACACAGGTTGATCTTATGAAAGGTCACAGCCAGACTGTGCATGTGAACATACTGTCGGACATGCCACGGTAAATCCGTACAATTCATTTTAGTCTCAATTGCTCTGGGAAACCTATTTTTTGCCAGTTACAGAAAATATATGGTTCACTGACTACCATTAGTTTGAAAAATAAGAGATGATGTATTTTGACCTGAAAGAGGTAGAAGTTTGATCCTGTTGAAACTAAAGAGCTAAGTACCTAACCTGTTGTTGGGGAAAAAGGCATGGTGTGAAGACAGCAAGCACTGTTCTCAAAGTACACATATTCAGAAGCAACCTTTTAAAATAAAACCCAGTAGAGAACTATTTAATAAGAAAATAATAAGGGAGGCAATCTGTGTACAATCAAGTGTTCTCTTCTTAGTATTGGATTCCATTTAGTAGGAGTCCTAGGTCACCTGGCATTTGGGTTCTGAGCAGGGATAACAATAAAGAAGGGCTTAGCTTGACACTTTACTATGTGGAGATATTAGGGGCCACTTGGCACTGATTGACTTAAGAGTTTTTATCGATTTGGCTATGGAAGGGATACTAGGAAGTCCACATAATACAGTTCCATTGGTTAAACTGCATCTGTCTCTGTGAATTTAGGCATGTAGAAAGCTAACGGGGCAGACTATGAGAAGTCCTTTGCTGTGTTCACTCATGGTTTAGGTTGCTTTAAGAAACAGAATGGTGCTCTGTCCATTAATTAAAACATCCTTTTTCTATAGAGAGGAACCTTTATGCAGTGTTTCTTTTTTTTTAATTAATACATGTTGCTTTACTTATGACATTAAGAAAGAAACATCTTATTGGTATCTACACTGTGGACTTGTGTTTTTCTATTTTGATGAAAAGCCAGCTCGATATGGAGGTGGGAAAGGGACAAGCCTCTCTCTGCTAAGCATCCAACCTTGCATATTTCTGATGTATGTGTCCTGTTTTTCCTCTGAGGACACATAATAGAACTCTTATAGCTAATGTATTGAATTATAAATGCAGAATATTTTCTCCATATAGCAGTTATACTTTTTTAACAAATCAGATTCATTAATCATAAGCATAATATTATAATCCTAATAGTAATCAAATTAAATATAATTCTGAGACTCCGCATACCTGGGTTCATGAGTGCTCCATGGTCCCCTTTTTTAGAAGTATTTATAGAGTGGACATGGGCTTCCCAGGTGATGCAGTGGTACAGGATTTGCCTGCCAATACAGGAGACACAAGAGACGCATTTTCGAACTCTGGGTTGGAAAGATATCGTGGAGTAGGAAATGGCAACCCACTCTAGTTTCTTGCCTGGAAAATCCTATGGACAGAGGAGCCTGGTGGACTACATTCTATAGGGTCGAAAAGAGTTGGACATAACTGAGCACACACACATAGAGTGGACTTAAGTATATTTGGTAAATGGTGGGAACATATTATATTTTTCAATGCCTTACTCTTCATTGGAGAAGTTGGAAAAAAGATTATTCTCATGCAGTCGTAAGTGAACTGTGACCACCCAAGCATATTTTTATACAAGGTTGATCCCACCAAAAACAGTTGAACAGGATATTACCAGTCATCCAAGAATCAACAAAAGATTTTAAACATCTTAAAAAATATACGTTGCCAGACATTTGAGTGGGATACACAAAATATGAGCATATAGACCATCCTTCATGAAATCACAATATAATTGGGGAAAGAAAAGAAATATGAGTGTCAAATTGCAAAGTGCCAGCAAAGTGCCAATACAAGAGATGAAGAGCTATTCAGTTAAGTAGAGATGATGTCATGAAGCAACACTTGACTGAAAGAATCATGAAAATAATAAATACTCTTAGGAGACTAGAAGAAAGGAATGTGGCCATGTACCATCCTTGACCCCCAAAGCAAATAGAAGAAAATGAATCTGAGTAGAATTATAAAGTATTGTTAGGACTTAAACATTTAGTTCAAAGCACAAAAAGTATTATAAAGTGAATGAATGTGAAAGCAGGATAATTTTAATGATAACAAGTCAGCTTTTTATTGAATACTTAACAGCCTCCGTATAATATTGATTAATCTTCATTACAACATATAAGATAAATTTAAGTCATGCAAATCAAAGGATTTAGTCACTGATTAGATGTAGGTAATAGAGGTATACGGAATGTGGAAGATAAACATTGGGAGAGATCACAAAGAATGTGTAGCTTTAACTGAAATTGATGTTTCTTGAAAGATCTGGTTCATGGGAAAGAAAACACAAGTTGTTTACGAGGTGATTTTTAGTGAATTGAAATAAGGTATTCCAAGGAGGATAATCCTCTAAACAGTTAGAATTCCAGGGAGACTGAATTAAAGAAACAGAATTAAGTGTTGTCTGCCCAAGTGAGTAGCTGAAGTCACCAGAGTGGGTGTGGAAGCCTAGGGCTGTGGACTTTCCTTAGAGATGTTTTACATCTGGAGGGCAGTGAAACAAAGTGGGATTTCATTTTTCTCAGGTAAAGATAACTTATTAGAAAACAAGTTTCTCATGACACTGCTCAAAGGTCCACAGATCCACCTGGTAGAAATTAATTTTCAACAGGGACATGCAGATTAAGGACACCTGGAGAATCCCAGGGACAGAGGAGCCTAGTGGGCTGCCGTCAGTGGGGTCACACAGAGTCAGACATGACTGAAGTGACTTAGCAGCAGTGGCAACAGCAGCAGAGACCACAAAAAATTGAGTGTAAAAGGACAGTGCTAGGTGTAGAGCAAGCAAAATTGGGAGCTTCGTTTTTATTCCAGTGGATAATAGAGCATGTTATCAGGTTTTGTGTTGATTCCTTACAAAGCAGAGAAAGGCATCAATGGAGAGCTGTTAATCAAGTAATGTGGTTTTTGACCTCTGATATTGTATTTTTATTAGAGAAGGACTTCAACTGGAGAATACAAAATGTCTGTGGATGCCAAGAGAAGGAAAGTGTTTGACTCTATGTGTGTGTATGTGCTTGAGTGTGAAGCCTCATACACACACAAACACACCATGAAGTCTTCTCCTTTATTATCACACCAACATGGTAATGGAAAAGGAAAGCTTTTAATGGCCAAAAATATATAAACCAATATGTAACTTATGTTAGAACAAAAGTGGGAAAAAAGTATCTACATCACCAATATTACTTTGAGATAATCACGGTAACATTTAAAATGGAAAAGAACTAGCCGTACTCTTCATTAGTAACATCAGGATGCATTCCGTAGAACATGAACATGAGTTTGTGAGGAACGTGAGGGTTTCAAATAAAGCAGGAAAGGAAATAAACTTCTTTCCTAGTAGAGATGTACAGATATACATGTTGATCATCAACGCTTCTGTAAACCTTTAGCTCTCGGTTTCTCTTAGAAGGTTTTGTACAAGTATTGTGAGTAACCAAGTTTAGCTGGAATCACTGGCACTTTAAATTTATGTTCTTTAATTATTAATAGAAGACCATGTTTGCATCCTAAATATTGTCTTTGTTTTATTTAGAGAAACAGTAAAGCATCAAAGAGGAAATGAAAATGGGATAAAATGGATCATCAGAATTTTTTGCTGCTTGATTCAGTACTTAATACAAGATACCCTTCCTTTCTGACTGAGAAAACAAACTGTCTTTGCTGTCCACTCAGTGGACCAAGCCCCACTTAAGTGAATTCATGTATCTAAATCCAGTGGATTAAAACTCATGGAACTGTTACAAAAATAAAACAGAAAGCAAGCACTTTGAAGTGTTTTTGTGGAAACCACTTAGAATAGTATTTTGGGAATGCTGACTCTCAGGGAGAATTCCAGAGTGCTGATAGAACAATTCCAGTTGTTCTGACTTTTTAAAATAGTTTAAGAATAAATTTTAGAAAGTAAAGATGTCAGGTTTTTGTTATTTTTGTTTTGTTTATTTGCTAGTGATGAGACAGGTTTATCTGTTCTTGTAAATTATTGGGCCTAAGTTCAGTACCTCTGGTATGTAACACAGGGTTCTGAGCCTGTAAAATCTTACCAAATTCTGGACTCTATAACCTCAATGGACTTTACATCCTAATAAAGGAATTAACATGCAATTATAATACCAGTTTGAATTTAATAAGCAGCACAGTAAAGATAAAGAAAAGGTGCTTCAGTATTCAAAACGAAAATGATAACTTTGACCTGTGGGAATTTGGATGACTTAACCTGTTTGGAAGGTGATAGTTGAAGGAATTTTATTTTACAATGTGGAGGAATGGAGAAAACAGTCAAAGTATACAGCCTGTATAATATGCAGCAAACTCATGCATGGAAAACCCAATTTGACTGAAGCACAGTTGCATGCCAGGAAGGGTAAGGCATATGGTTGAAAAAGCCAGTTTGATTTTGACTCGACGTGGTCTTCTAAAGAAGGGAAAGCGCTGTGATGCACCAGAGGAGCAAGGAGTGGGAGTCTGGAGACTAGCATTCTAGTCTTATCCCTGAGCCTCTCTTACCCAGTGTTCTTGTGAATCATTTGACCTCCCAGGGATGGGTGCTTCAGCCTGGACGATTATGGCACCTGGTTGGAAAGTAGTGTGTCACTCACAGTGATTCTATACAGAGTGTTTTTATTCTAGGTTTGGGGTAGATGACCAAGTTAATGGTTGAATGCCAGATGAAACAGTTGGCTTATGTTCAGGAACCATATTTTATAAAGCTTTTGGATCTATAAATGGAAGAATTGTACTCACCCTGATGGAATGCTCACAATATGAGAAATAATTGTAAACTGAAAACTCCCATGAGAATAGTGAATTGCGTTGTATATCCCAGTTAACACTCATGCTGGGACATGAGCTGTTTATAATAGTGTATCTCTGTACGTATGTTGTGTGGGTTTGCTTTTCTTCTTTTTCACAGCACATTTAGTTGAATTTATTTGTTATGTATGATCAGCTTGGGCCTCTTTCCCAAGAAGAATAGAAATATGGAAGTCAAAGTTCTTTATTTTGAAAATCTAGTCAAAGGGCTGCCTTGAAATAACTATCAAAACTTGTATGTGTTCTTGCCACAAGAGGAAAAAAAAATGCCGACTTTGGCTTCTAAAATAAGCCTAAAGGCATTTAACAGTTTCTCCAGGGGAATCAAGTTTCCAAATGTGATGGTTTTCAACACTCAGGGAGAAAGAGAGCAGAGCCAAAACCCAATGCAGTATCTGTCAGATGTTTCGGTGGAGATGGAGGATGAGAGATAAGGAGAAAAACAAATGAAAATACAATTTCAGACTAATTCTGCTTAATTATAGAAATAGAGAAAACTTGTATTTCTGCAAATGTCTTTCTTTTAAACTAATGACCAAACAGGTTGATTCTAACAATTTATAAAATAATGTTGAATGTGTTCTGAACCAGCTCAATATTTGACTTCAATCGTATGGGTTAACAATGGAAGAAAAAAGAATCCTCATTACTATTAGGAATTAAAGCTATGCATTTTCTTTAACTGCTAAATTGGAATTAAAAAATCAAATCATCTGAATATTCCATGTACTGTACATGAATTTATATTTCATTTAGATAAACTCTAGATCACAAATCTTGTTCAACTCTAGTCTTATGTGACCAAAATAAATCATTATAATGTATTTTAGGATGTGAGTATGATTTCTTCAAATTATCAAATAAAAGTTTAGTTTCATTGGTAAAATTTCCAGTTTGTCAGTGCTTCCCTGGTGGCTCAGACGGTAAAGCGTCTGCCTGCAATGTGGGAGACCTGGGTTCGATTCCTGGGTCGGGAAGATCCCCTGGAGAAGGAAATGGCAATCCACTCCAGCAGCCTGGCCTGGGAAATCCCATGGGCAGAGGAACCTGATAGGTTACAGTCCATGGGGTCGCAGAGTCAGACGCGACTGAGCGACTTCACTTTCTTTCAAGGTATTTTAGTGTATTTGCTTCAGACTTCTTTATGACAAATGTGTCTATATTTGTAAACTTTAATATGGTAGTATATGTATTGACTAGTTTCTAATTAAAATTTAAAGCAGAAAAACCAAAGATATTTTGCTGAGTTCACCTTTCAATTTAGAAAATACTGCTGGTCAACTCAGTGTTTAAGGAAAACGTGATGTGCTCCAGTTTTGTGGATCATTTCGTCCTGCATTTGTGCAACAGTTCTGTGTGACACATCAGCCGTGGGTCCAGCTGATTGTAGTGAACGCTAGTTATACCCAGAGGATACTTTTATAGTGAAGCTTAAGAAAGAACAAAATATTACTATAAGCTGGGAATTAGCAAGCATTTTCTATAAATAACTAGGTATCAAGTACTATCATTTTTTAATTTCCAGGTCAAATGATTGCTGTCACAACTATACAGCCCTGCCATTATATCACAAAAACAGCCACATACAATGCATTTATGAGCAAGTCTGGCTTTGTTCATATAAAAATTTGTTTATAGAAACAAGAATTGGACTGGTAGCAGCCTTAGATTGCCAGTCATTACTATAGATGACAGGCATATCCCAAAGTGAATTCTGAGGAAATTTTGTCTCATGAGATGGTCATAGATGAAAAGGAACTTCTGGTCAAGTAACTCTGGGCAGTGCCACTTGAAATGCCACTTCCTTCTTTTATATAAATTCTGTCATCTTATTGAAGATTATGAGATGTCTTTTAATAAAATGAGCCTTCCACTTTGATTAACTCACTTCTTTTAAACAGAGACTTGGAATTATTTTTATCATATTAACTCTTAAACATATTTTAGAATCCATTATTTAGAAGCAAGTTTACAAGTCTATAATTTAACTAATTATACAGGTTATCATACATATATCTTTATTCAAACTTTTTTTAGATTCCCAGTCAACTCATAAACTCCTCCACAAAAGTATCCAGGCTAAAGTCCCAACCTTCTTAACTTCTTGAGCTATTAAACTTATTCTGCCTTTTCCTAAATAGTCAAATGCATTACAGTTTAAGTGGACTCAAGATATATTTCCTTTGTGCTCACTTTCTCAATAAATGGACGAATGAGACAAACTTTCTCTCTCCCTTCTGGGTATTTATAATACCAAAGAAGTATAATGATGAACGTTATAATGCTATATGATAACAGCTCTAGTAAGAGAAATTCTGAATGTTGTTAAACCTGTGGCGGATTCATTTCGATATTTGGCAAAACTAATACAATATTGTAAAGTTTAAAAATAAAATTAAAAAAAAAAAACACACAGATGAGAAGTCAGTTCAGTTCAGTTCAGTCACTCAGTCATGTCCAACTCTCTGCGACCTCATGGACTGCAGCAGGCCAGGCTTCTCTGTCCATCACCAACTCCCAGAGCTTACTCAAACTCATGTCCATCAAGTTGGTGATGCCATACAACCATCAGATCCTCTGTTGTCTCCTTCTCCTCCTGCTTTAATCTTTCCCAGCATCAGGGTCTTTTCAAATGAGTCAGCTCTTCTCATCAGGTGGCCAAAGTATTGGAGTTTGAGCTTCAGCATCAGTCCCTCCAATGAATATTCAGGGCTGATTTCCTTTAGGATTGACTGGTTTGCTATTGCAGTCAAGGGACTCTCAAGAGTCTTCTCCAGCACCACAGTTCAAAAGCATCAATTTTTCGGTGCTCAGCATTCTTCATAGTCCAACTCTCACATCTGTACATGACTACAGGAAAAATCATAGCTTTGACTAGATGGACCTTTGTTGGAAAAGTAGTCTCTGCTTTTTAATACACTGTCTAGGTTGGTGATAGCTTTTCTTCCAAGAAGCATGCGTCTTTTAATTTCATGGTTTCAGTCACCATCTGCAGTGATTTTGGAGCCCCCCCAAAATAAAGACTGTCACTGTTTCCATTGTTTCCCCATCTATTTGCTATGGAGTGATAGGACCAGATGCTATGATCTTAGTTTTCTGAATGTTGAGTTTTAAGCCAGCTTTTTGCTGTCTACTTTCACTTTCATCAAGAGGCTCTTTAGTTCTTCTTCGCTTTCTGCCATAAGGGTGGTGTCATCTGCATTTCTGAGGTTGTTGATATTTCTCCTGGTAGTCTAGATTCTAGCCAGTGCTTCATCCAGCCCGGCATTTCTCCTGATGTACTCTGCATACAAGTTAAATAAGCAGGGTGACAATACAAAGCCTTGACTTACTCCTTTCCCAATTTGGGATCAGTCTGTTGTTCCATGTCTGGTTCTAACTGTTGCTTCTTGACCTGCATACAGATTTCTCAGGAGGCAGGTCAGGTGGTCTGGTATTTCCATCTCTTGAAGAATTTTCCACAGTTTGTTGTGATCCACACAGGCAAAGGCTTTGGTGTAGTCAGTAAGCAGAAGTAGATGTTTTTTGGAACTCTCTTGCTTTTTCTATGCTCCATGAGATGTTGGCAATTTGATCTCTGGTTCCTCGGCCAGAGATTTCTAAATCCAGCTTGAACATCTGAAAGTTCATGGTTCATGTACTGTTGAAGTATGGCTTGGAGAATTTTGAGTATTACCTTGCTAGCTTGTGAGATGAGTGCACTTGTGTGGTAGTTTGAACATTTTTTTGGCATTGCCTTTCTTTGGGATTGGAATGAAAACTGACCTTTTCGAGTCCTGTGGCTACTGCTGAGCTTTCCAAATTTGCTGGCATATTGAGTGCAGCTCTTTCACAGCATCATCTGTAAGGATTTGAAATAGCTCCACTGCAATTCCATCACCTCCACTAGCTTTGTTCGTAGTGATGCTTCCTAATGTCCACTTGACTTTGCATTCCAGGATGTCTGGCTCTAGGTGAGTGATCACACCATCGTGATGATCTGGGTCGTGAAGATCCTTTTTGTACAGTTCTTCTGTGTATTCTTGCCACCTCTTCCTAATATCTTCTGCTTCTGTTAGGTTCATACCATTTCTGTCCTTTATTGAGCCCATCTTTGCATGAAATATTCTGTTGGTATCTCTAATTTTCTTGATGCGATCTCTAGTCTTTCCCATTCTGTTGTTTTCCTCTATTTCTTTGCGTTGATCCCTGAGGAAGGCTTTCTTATCTCTCCTAGCTATTCTTTGGAACTCTGCATTGAAATGGGTATAGCTTTCATTTTCTCCTTTGCCTTTAGCTTCTCTTCTTTTCTTAGCTATTTGTAAGGCCTCCTCAGACAGCTATTTTGCATATGAGAAGTACTAAATCATAATTAAGAGGTCAGAAAAGACTTTCAAAGGAAGCCCATCTATGTATAATTTTCAAGCTAGCTACAGAGAAGTGGAGAAGCAGCAGGAACAGAGATAAGGAAGCAAGATTGCCAGACCTATTAAGCTGACATCAGTTCTAGATGTCTGCCTCAGAGATGCGTGGGGGTTTAAATTAAGCAGGTCTTTCCTGATTCTCTAAAGTTAGTGAAGATAAGTGGAAAGTTGGAGAGAGAAGCTTGATCATGTTAGTATGCTAATCATGTAGCTGTAGCCGAAATGAGGAGGATGGATCAGAGGGTGCTATGCTGCTTAGTAATGGGACTTTTCTTCAGTTACTCTATAATTTTCCCAGGACATCTACCACTGATGACCCATTACTCAGATCGTTCCTCAGACAAGCAACATGCCACCCAGCTTCCTATGTTCTGTTGAGAAACCAGGAGTCAGGTAATATTTTTTTCCCTACAGCCATCTGCTTTAACATTAAACTCTATTTGGAGATATTGAAAAATTCAAAAGAGTGAAAAAATAAATATTTTTAGAAAATTCAAAGGAGACTTTACTACATATTTGCCTTTAGACAAAAGTTGACACCCTGAGGCCAGCCTGACTGCTGCACCTGAAGGAAATCATGGACTGTGAAGGCAAACCTGGGCCGTTTCCTCAGCAACAGCAATTAACCTGGAAGAGCTTTCCTTTAGGTCTGTTTTAGACAACAGAACTGGTGGGCATACAAATAGACACAGGTGTAATTACAGACCCTTTGTGTCCCTGTTCACCTGCACTGTTCATTTACAAACGCATGAGTTATTTCTGGAACTACTCTTAATTAGAATGTAGCGTAATGTTGTATTTGCTGAATAACAGTGTATGAAATATGTCTACTTAGCACAGTGAAGCATTTACAAAGATGTGAAGGTTTTTTTTTTTTAATTCTTTTCTTATATAGTACAAATTACTCTCTGTCAGCAGCTGGACCCTGGAATATCATGCGTGTGTGTGTCTGTGTGTGTCTCTCTCTGTGTGTGTGAATATACACACACATATGTGTGTATATGTTTGTGTGTAGACATAAATGTATTTATCACAATCATATATATTCACAAAAACATATATACACATTTATATGTATATTCTGAAGGAGATCAGCCCTGGGATTTCTTTGGAAGGAATGATGCTAAAGCTGAAACTCCAGTACTTTGGCCACCTCATGTGAAGAGTTGACTCATTGGAAAAGACTCTGATGCTAGGAGGGATTGAGGTCAAGAGGAGAAGGGGACAACAGAGGATGAGATGGCTGGATGGCATCACTGACTTGATGGACGTGAATCTCAGTGAACTCCAGGAGTCGGTGATGGACAGGGAGGCCTGGCATGCTGCAGTTCATGGGGTCGCAAGGAGTCGGACACGACTGAGTGACTGATCTGATCTGATCTGATCTGATGTGATGATTGGTGGTGGTTTAGTTGCTAAGTCATGTCCAACTCTTTGTGACCCCAGGCACTTCTGTCCATGGGCTTTCCCAGGCAAGAATACTGGAGTGGGTTGCCATATCCTCCTCCAGGGCATCTTCCCAACCCAGGGATCAAACCTGGGTCTCCTGCACTGCAGTCAGATTCTTTAATGAACTGAGCCACCAGGGAAGGCATGTGTATATGTAATATACATGATTTTATATACTGTTTCTATAGTTTATTCTGACTAGTTAACATGCTGAGACATGTAACTTATAATGTAAAAACTGAAGAGTATGTGGACTTTTGTGGTTGTGATAGAGGATCAGGGGTTAAAAGGCAGTGGGACAAAGCCATGGGTTAAGCTTTTGGGGAATTAGATCAAAGAGGAGCTTCCTTGGAGCTCCGGTTAATATCAACAAAGCAGAAGCAATACATTTCTTCTCTGAACATTTTCCTAGTTTCTTTGAGTATGCTCATCGTGGCTACCAGACTCATTCCTCAGTTGTGTGAATTCAGGAGAAAGTAGCATCTCTTGGAGGAAATGGTGCCAGAGCTTTGAAGTAGCACAAGTCTGTCACTAGAGTCTGAAGCATTTCCACTACCATTGTGACTGCCCCACTTGAAGGCTTATTATGAGCTAGAAATACAGTTAAAGATCATTTAAAAAAAAATGATTTCTGTTGATGAAAAATCTGCCTTCATGCATTCAGCTTGGAGTGAGGAAGACTATTTGGAACAGTATTTTACTGTATTTATGCAGGCAATTTTACTTTTTAAAAGTATGCAATTTTACTTTTAAAAAGTAAAATTAAATTTACTTTTTAATTGGAGTACAATTACTTTACAATATTGTGTTAGTGTCTGCTGCACAAAAGTGAATCAGTTGTATATATACATGTATCCCTTAACTGTACGCAGGTTATTCTTTCTCATCCATCAAGATTAGTGGTTCCCAAGTAGCTTTGGTTTTCCTCTAGTAGAGCTTCCATAAGATAACTTGAGATACAGTCTGAGCCTGCAACGATGCTAGCAAGAGTCAGATGAGAGCTTATGTATATTTACAGTTATAGAAACATAGACAGCAGGGGGACATATTTCATCATATTTTTTCTACACTTGAAAATATTTTCCTGAAACTTGCAGCCAAGGTGTAGTAAGTGAGTGCTGTGAGGCAATGAAATAAAAACTTAAACTGTGAGTAGAAATATACTTTAACAGAAGTCATGGAATTAAATCTTCTTGAAATAACTACAACTATTTAGAACTTTGGTTGGTTGGTTGCCGCATCTCTGAAATAGCTTCAAAGTTTGTTATCACTTATTAGAGTTCTTTTATCAAAAATATTTCTGTAGGTAATTCAACTATTTCTTAGTTTCCTTAGATAGCTAGGCTTTCTACACTTTATTTTACCGACAGCAGGCCCAGACTGCTAACTTATGGAGGAAATTTGATGTCATGAGAAAATACGATTATCTACTATTACATCTATTCCCACTTTCATGTTTTTCTGCTGTCTTACGTAGGTCTCACATTTTTTTTGCAAAGAGCTCATGGTGATAATAAATGAGAAATTTAGGGAAAACCTGGGTGTTATATTTTTAGCATACAAGAAATACAGAATTCTGGCTTTTTTTTTCTTCATTAAGAAAAGCAGGATAAACTTATTTTTTTTCCCATACCTTAACTTGTCTATTCAACAATCTAATTTTAGTTAAGTTAGAGCAAAATAACAACATTGTCCATGTGGATTGCAGTCTGGGCATCCAGGATGCAATCCTT
>NW_011495035.1:8912495-8952304 GCF_000754665.1 Bison bison bison
TTTTTTTTTTTTTTCTGCATAATATTTCCTCTGACCAGTGTGTCTCCTCAGAGCGCACTCTCATGATCACTGAACTTTCCTGGAAACACGGTGGCATGCCATAGATACACATCCGCGCTGGCAGCACATGTACACACATCTTTCAAGGAGGATAGGTCCACTGTGGCTACAACCAGAACAGGATTGTTTTTCAGTCTTACTCTCAGAATAGGAATTGATGCAGCATCAGCTTTATCTCGAAATAATTAAAGACTTACAGGAAGGTTACAAAAAAGAGTACAGAGTTCCCTTTCATGCCACTTCTCCTAATGCTAACATCTTGTTGTTGTTGTTGCTTGGTCACTAAGTCGTATCTGACTCTTTGCTACCCTATGAACTGTAGCCTGCCAGGCTCCTCTATCCATGGGATTTCCCAGGCAAGAGAACTCGAGTGAGTTGCCATTTCTTACTCCAGGGGATCTTCACTACCCAGGGATCGAACTCACGTCTCCTGCAATGGCAGGTGGCTTCTTGACTTCTGAGCCACCAGGGAAGCTATAGTGCATAGCCATAATATAGTGGTCAAAAGCAGGAAAGTGATATTGGTGCCATTCAGTTAACTAAACAACAGGCCTGATTTAACATTCACCAGTATTCTGTTTTGTTTTGTTTTAACAAATGTCCTCTTTCTCTTGTAAGATCTAATCCAGAAATCTCACCTTGTTTATAATATTCATTTGTCCACACTTTTCATGACAGTTCCTTAGTCCTTCCTTGCCACTGATGATCTTAACACTTTTGAAGACTCCTGGTCAGTTATATTGCAGCATCTTACTCAACTTTTTCTCATGATCACCCTGAGCTTCCACATCACTGTCAAGTTGTCACTTAGACCACACATGAATACTGTGTCCCCCGCAGTGCTGCGTGGCCAAGGAGGCTCCAGGCCAGCATGACCTGGCTCTGATGATGTCAGCCTTGACCCACTTGGTTAAGAGGGGGTCAGCTAATTTTCCTCATGTAAAATTACTCTTTTCTCTACTGCTACTGCTAAGTCACTTCAGTCGTGTCTGACTCTGTGTGACCCCACAGACGGCAGCCCACCAGGCTCCCCCATCCCTGGGACTCTCCAGGCAAGAACACTGGAGTGGGTTGTCATTTCCTTCTCCAATGCATGAAAGTGAAAAGTGAAAGGGAAGTCGCTCAGTCGTGTCCGACTCTTAGAGACCCCATGGACTGCAGCCTACCAGGCTCCTCCATCCATGGGATTTTCCAGGCAAGAGTACTGGAGTGGGATGCCATTGCCTTCTCGGCTTTTCTGTACAGTCTTAGCTTTAGACAAAGACACATGTATTTCTTTTACATTTACTAAATTTTGTATATTCACTATACTCTTTTATGCCTCAGTTTTTCTGCCTGAGAATTATAATACTGGAACCTTACCCTCATCCCAGTGTAAAGTTAATAACACTGTCCTTTGGAGGTTCTCAGATAAAGGCCACTTTATAACTGGAAATGATCACTCTATTGCATTTTAAATAAGAACATAAATAGAATGGTTAAAAGTAGATTGGCAGCATGTGCTCACTTCACACCCAGAACTAGAGGGACATCTGTTATATATGTGACAGGCCAGGCCTGAAATCTGGTTCTCTGAGAACCAACTAGTGTTTGTTCAATTTGGCCGAAGTCAGCCTGATGAAACAAAGAGCACGTCGATCACATTCTATCTATTTTGGCCATAGAACTAACCCACGAATAACCACTCATTGATCAGGGCAACAAAATACTTTTTAAAAACTGTCACATTTGACATTTCTGCTGTTCTTGTAAGGGAGGAAACTGTACCTTGGCATGCCAATGATTCTGAATCCTTATGCAATAAATCAGCTTCATCAGTTTGTGTCTGATGATGAAGAATCCCCACCAATGCAGAGAAAGGCAGCCTTTGCACAGAGGTTTATCAGCTGTCTCCTCTATTTTCCTTTTGGAATGTCCCTACTGTTGGGCCTGACACAATATGCTAAGGGGAAATTGGGCACTTACAGGTCTAGCCGAAAGCAGTGGAAGGAATACCAAAGAAGTATCTGACTTACTTGCCTCCCCAAGCTTCACTTTCTTATTTGACAAATGAGAATAATCATATACTTCTCTCCTTAAGTTATTGTGAGGATTAGATAGTTCATGTAACATCTTTGGATAGTAACAGACATAGTAAGTCCTCAAGAAAAAAGAACAACAAAAAAAACCTCGTTTTCTTTGTCTACCTTTCTCTACCATCTTGCATACTGATGGATAGTACTCTGCTTAGTCGCTCAGTCGTGTCTGACTCTTTGTGACCCTATGAACTATAGCCTGCCCAGGCTCCTCTGTCCATAGGGATTTTCTAGGCAAGAATACTGGAATGAGTTACCATGCCCTTCCCCAGGAGATCTTCCCAACCCAGGGATAGAACCCAGGTCTCCCACATTGCAGGCTGATTCTTTACCATCTGAGCCACCAGGGAAGCCCAAGATACAGATAGATCTGAGTGCAAAAAAAAAAAAAAAGTAAGGAGGTGAGCACTTGCTTAAATAGTTTTATATAATATGCAGCGCATTTCTGGAAAACTGTGCTATGCCAAAGAAGAATTCAAAAGAGTTTGTCAAATCATCTGGAAATCGCCTAACATCTGCTTGCAGACCTTGTCTAAAAGACAATGATACCGAGGTATGTTTACAGGAATTTAGCTTTTTCTTCAAGAAAATGATCTCCATGGGAAAATAAACTGGAAAGTGGACTAGAAGGCAAGTTCCATGATGACAGGATCTACTTTACTGTGACATCCAGTGCCTAGCACCGTGCCTGACATATTGCATTTATTCAACAAAGATTATTTAGATGAATATTGCTATATATTTCTATAAATTAATAGCACAGGATCTGGAATGTACAGTTTGTTTACCATCATATGAGCTGGCAAGCTATGGATAGAAATCCTGTTTTACCATTTCCCTGAAAGGTAGTTTCATGTCCCCATACTCCACGATAAGAAAGGAGACTTCTAAGTTTCCCCTAAGTGAGACAAAGTCCATGCTAAGATTTTATGGTGCTAACCATTTTATGTGCATTTGTTCACATACTTCCTTATGTACTTCTAATATAGGCAGCAGTGAATCTGTCATATAGATGAAAAAATTGGAACATCCAAATAGCTTTAACAAAACATTTTGTGCATTTGATACAGAAAACCAGTATTTGAACCTAGTCTGTTTCCAAAGGTCATATACAGTCTTGGGTCACACTGGCACACTTTACTGGCTGTCCACTGTTCCAAAACTCTAGAACCCTTTACCCAGCCAGTAGAATAAAGCAAGCTCCATGAGGGCAGACTGTACCTGTCACATTCATTTCTGTATTATGTGGCATGTCAATTAGTAGAAATTTAGTTAATGACTTGGGAGTGAAGGACAGAGTGTAAATTATTTTAGCCTGTTTGTTTGTATAGCCTGTCATAATGTGTGCATGTATGTTTGCCCACTTATTTCTACTGATTAAGTAGGTACAGACTCTCTTTTAGGCTCCCAGTTATCTGATTTGGCTGTCCAAGCAATTGGCAAACTGTGCATAATGATGAATATACTGGTAGCTTTACTTCCCCACTAAGTGCATCCAAGTAAAAGCACTGAAAGTCGTACGATTCTTGCCACTTAAAATCTGACACCTAATATATTAGGTATTAGAGTGTTTTGTGCTTACCTTTAGCTCTTCTTTGGTTTAGGTGATTAAAAAATGCCTGTTGCTGTCTGTATGTGCAACATGCTTCATTAACAGTGATTTATTTGGGAGTTTAAGCAGAATTGGCACTCTGCAGCACACCAGTGGGCAGAAGGAAAACAAACGTGAGATGGTTGCTAAAAACCCTTCTTTCCTGTTCTGTTGGTAGGAGCCTTAAGAAAATTTGCAAAGTTTACTACCCAATACCCAGAAAGCAAAACTAAAACTGTAGTCTCTGGGCAGGATCAGCTCCCCCAAGCCACCCAAGTTCCTCCATGCATTCTCCTCTGATGCTCAAGAGGGAATCTTATGGGTTATGAGTTGTTCCTCTTTGGCACAGTGAGCTCCCTGCATCCATGTCTCTCCTAAAGCCACATTCTTCCACTGCTTGTCCATCTTCATTTCCCAAAAAGTTTGCCTTCTCAAAGTTATGCTCAACTTTTTTAGTAGAATCCCGCTAAAGAGATTTTCTCTTACATTGCTTTCAACAATGCTGAATCATCACTGTCACTTTGCTGAAGAGAAAGTGTTTCAGTCTTTCAGTCATGTCTGACTCTTTGTGACCCTATGGACTGTGGCTCTCCAGGCTCCTCTGTCCATGGGATTTCCCAGGCAAGAATACTAGAGTGAGTAGTCATTCCCTTTTCCAGGGGATCTTTCTGAACCAGGGATCAAACCCCCGTCTCCTGCATTGCCAGGAGTCACCAGGGAAGCCCACCGAAGAGAAAAGTAAGGCTAACCGAGGTTAAATGACTTGCCCAAGGTCAACAACTAATGGTAGATATGGGATTTAAAACCTCGTTTGTGTTAATTTGCAAACCATGTTGATTTTGTCATGTCTATTTGAAATGCTGTCTGGAAAGGATTCTGGGACTGCCCCTGGGCTAAGCAGGAGAAAGTACCATACTCTGTTAGCATTGTCTTCCCCAGGCCTGGGAAGTGAATCATGGAGGTGTCGAGTCTTTTTCTGTCTTCTGTTATGATCTACTTCTGTTGTCCTTTTTTTGTACTGAGAGTATATATTCTAAAGCAAAAATAAAGTAACTGAGAAGCAGACTAAATAAGAGGGAAGTGCCGTGTATCTTTTACATTACAATTGCCTGTTTTTCTAATAAGCCTGTATTATAGTATTCAGTATTTAGGAGAATTTCAGTAGTGTGGATAAACATCTGTACTATGAAGTTCAATTTTCAGGGTTGCTTTCTACTATGATGGAAATATTCTATATCTTGTTGGTGGTAGGGGTGATATACTGCATAATTTTTAAAATATTTTTTTTAATTTTTGTTTATTTATTTGTCTGCACTGGGTCTTGAGTGGCGTGCAGAGTCTTTCGTTGCAGCAAGTGGAGGCTTAGTTCCCAGCCAGGGACTAAACCTGGGCCCCTGCATTAGGAGGATGGAATCTTAACTGCTGACTACCAGGGAAGTTCCCGGGACTGCATAAATTTTGGAAATCTCAATAACCTTTATACTAAGAAGAATACATACTCGTATATGTGAAATATACTTCAGTAAACTTGTGGGGAAAAATACTCAGAGTTTATGTCCTGTCTCCATTACTTATCAGCTCTAACTAAAGACAATGTACTTACCCCTTAAATATAATATTGTTTTCTCCCTTAAAGAGTTGTTTTAAAGATTATATGAGTTAATACTTAGGAAGTGACTACCATGCAATATGTGCTTTGTGATGTCTATTTGTCATTTCCTTAGTTATTTCATATTACATTCTACCATGGCATTGCCTCCAGAATTGTTTAATAGCTTAATCACACATTCTTTTATTTTGCTTATAAATTACATATATTGAGCTGGAAACTTTCACAAATAGATCTTTCATATATGGATAATTGCATAGTATACATAATATATATAATTGAATCTTTGAATACAAGGCTTTTCTATTTTTATCTAAATGATGCTAGAACACCACAAAGTATATCTGTTCATTTTTCAATTGAATTTTAAAAGTGTTCAGTATGTACATGTTCCTAAATAAATATTTATTCAAACCGAGGGATTGCAATGTGTATTTGAACATAATGCAAACATTATACATGGTAAGATGTTTAGGGTGAATTTGTGATATATACTTAGAAAACTAAGCAAATAAATAGAAAATTCTTAAGTCTTTAAAAATCTAACTATTACAAAAAGGAAAATATTAGTATACTCTGGGCCTTAGTTGAAAATTCATTAACCAAATTAAATTATGTAGCTAAATTTGGAAGAAAGTGGAACCAGGTACTTGTGTGTATGTTTATGTATGTGCATCTCTCATTGGGAGTGATTATAAAAGGAAATTGAATTGTCATCATTTATAAAAGAAACTAATATATATAATATCCCCAAATCGAGAAACAGTAGTATAAGCATTTTTATGAAGATTAAGATACTTGCCAGAAAGGCAACTTGTTTTCCTTGGGAAGAAGTTCTGTCAGGGAGTAGAAGTGTTTAAGCTATGTTTATGAATCACTTTAATAAAAGTAAAAAGTAAATACAACTTTGGAAAGTTGTACAGTAAGTGATTACCTGGTGGAGACTATGAATAGTAGATATGTATTTATGGCTGGGTATTAAATTGCAGTAATGGAACCATACACAGAACTTAAAAGCAATGTATCAGTATCTCAAACAACTTTGATGTGTGAGAAGATGGTGTCATCTGAGGAATTGTGAGATGTCTAATTGGTTATGGCAAAGACATACTGACCACTGTTCATTTGACAGATTAAATCCTTTGAATGC
The DNA here is from genome assembly GCF_000754665.1 of Bison bison bison. Taxonomy (NCBI): domain Eukaryota; kingdom Metazoa; phylum Chordata; class Mammalia; order Artiodactyla; family Bovidae; genus Bison; species Bison bison. The sequence continues at coordinate 8,918,981 of NW_011495035.1, forward strand.
ACACCCTTTCTCTGATATATGATGCATCAGGGCTTCAGTGATTCTTAGAAGCAACCTGATCTAGATCTTCCTTTTATTGGTAAAGAAACTTGCCCAACAAGTAAATAACAGGACTGACCTAGGAACCACGTTGTTCTGAATCTCAATCCTGTGATCTTTTGAAATGGCACAGTGATTATTGGAATTACTTTTATTTTTTTTTAAGATGGTCTCCTGAGTAGCAAAGTGTAAAGGTCTAACATCAATGTAGAGTAAGGTTTTATAAGGAGAAAGTGTGTTGAAAAAGTAATAGTGCATATATACTCTAAGAAACTTTAATAAGAGATTTTTCAAAATTAGTGTGTAGAATCTTTTGGCACTCAAAATGTGTAAAAGATGTCCTTCAATGACTGAATTGATAAGATGTTGACTCTGCTTTTATGCCAGAGTGAATATTAATATAATCATTATATTTCTGGTTAAAATTGCCACAAGTGGCAGACACCACATGGTCTAGAAAGACTTTAAAAATAGGGGTAATTGTCTACCTTAGCTGATCCTCTGTAGTTCCTTAAAGTCCTCTGTAATATGATCTTATGATGGAAATAGTCCCAATCAGCTATTGAGTAGGTGAGTACCATCTATATAAGACGGTACATCTCGTGTGTGCCTACCTGTTGGTTAATTGATGCAGTTTTCCAAATGTATTATTCAAACATTTTATATCTTCTTTACACTATTCTCTTCATATTTTAAGATGCTTGGGACACGCTATTCAAAGAGAAACCAAGCAAGACACATTTTCTCACCTTCCTGGCAGACTGCTTATTGCACTGTCCACTGAAGCAGGGACGATCTTAAAGAAACAGTTGTGGAAATATGTTTCTTGTAGAATATAGAGTAAAAATCTGGTGCAAGGAGACAATGTATTAAGCTAATTTGATTGATATTAATTTTCATTGTCCAAGAAAAACCTGTAGACCAGATACCATAGGATACACAGTATAGAGCTGGTATACAAACTAAGTTATATAATCAGTAATCTTTTCTACCCAGCTGAATTGTCATGCCCTTGTGGATAGAGACCTTGACCTTGACTCTGCATTCTGCATATAGCCATGTGAATAATGAGCACTCAAATATATGTGTTGACTGATTGAATATTAAGATTTGACTACATACCATCTTCCCTTGAAATGATTGACAGCTGGCTTTCTGAGGAAGCTGAATTTCTGTCTTGCTTTCAGTTCTGCTCACTGCTTTCTTGCCATTATGATTGACTGCACCCCTTATTAGTTAATTTTAGAATTAGAAAATGCTCAGCTATACACTGGGAACTGTGGATGATCATTTTTAACATTCTTGCCTTAAGAATGGCTGCATTCTAAATAGTAATTAGCCAGAAAATAATCATTCTTGTTGTTTTTACACTTAAAGGGAGAAAAACTTCACAGTTGTGTTCTTGACAATAAGAATTATGAATTGACACTAGTGAAATATGGTCTTCTAACAAAGTCTCAGCTCTAAAACCCGTGCTCCACTTTATATTATGAATATCACACAGATTGTGTACCTCTGATCAGTGATGCTGGCTTCTGTTTCTGCAGAACAGCATGAAAAGCAGAGTTAGAAAAGAGGCAGCATCAGAACTTTATGTCATTATATGAAAGACACATCACTTTACTTACATTTCTGTCGATGTGTTAGAAAAGAGAAGTATGAAGTAGGAAGACATAGATTTGAACACTGGCTCTGTTGATTTAGAGATATTTGACCTTGAACAAGTTCCGTAGACTCTCATAGTCTAATTTCCAGTATTATAGTTTTATAGAGGATAGTGACATCTGACCCCGAAGTGTTGCTATGAAGGTTAAATGAAAAGGGAATATCAAAGCACATGGTAGACACATGAAAGATGTTAGCTAAATTTATTCTTTCTCTGACACTGTTTATTGATTTCCTGCTCTGTGCCATGTACTATCCCATGAGCCTCTTAAATACCAATGATTAAGACAAATATTCCTACCTTTATGAAGTTTACAATCTGAGAGGAAATTTGAACTTATAATAATAATAATAATAATAATGGAGATTTACTTTTAAAACATAAATTGGGTAAAGTTTACAACACATGTGTGCAAAAGACAGGGTTCATGGTTTGAGTCCCAAACTGTAGACAAGCAAGTCTGTTTACAAAGATTAAGTGACTTTCCAAAATTGATAACTAGTGGCAAAACCTGGAAGAAAGAACTTAATTCCAATCTAGTGTTTTTATACATGAGGTTGTGAAAAATAACATACTTAGTATTTAGAGACGCAGATCCCCTGTTGACCAGAGGAGACAGGCAAAGGGCAGGACTAAATATTCTTTGATTCTGGGGGTTACATGTAAAGCAGATCCCCATACAGGGAAACCAAATATATTCAGAACTTTCCCCTGTTTAAAATCATCCCCATCCTCCTCCTAATCTTCATATTCAACTCTTTTCTCTGGCCAGGGAAGGTGAGGGTGGAGAACGGCATAGGGTCTCAGTTGTGGCACGTGAGATCTGCATGAGGGCTCCTCTTTGTCTGCCCAGGCTTCTCCGTAATTGTGGCATGTGGGCTCCAGAGCTCATGGGCTCAGTAGTTGTGGCGCATGGGCTTGGTTGCCCCATAGCATATGGGATCTTCGTTTCCCAACTAGGGATCAGACCTGCCTCGCCTGCATTGAAAGGCAGATTCTTAACCAATGGATCACTAGAGAATTCTCCACACTCTTTAATATATAGTCAACATCCTTTGGGGATCAGGCCCGTGGCTTAGGTGGTGGTGTACTATCTTTAACAAGGGAGATTACTAAGTGTCAAGGTCCTGTCCTCAGTGCCTTCCATACTTTCTCTTTAGACTACACAATAAGCCTGCATTATGGGTATTTTGGACATGAACTTAAGCAAGCTCCAGGAGATAGTTGGAGGACAGGGAGGCCTGGTGTGCTGCAGTCCATGGGGTTGCAAAGAATCAGACATCATTTAGCAACTGAACAGCAACATGGGTATTATTGTCATTACAGATGAGCCACACTGCTAGAGAATGTAGATTCAAGCGTAGCGTCAGATGTGAGTCTGTCCACTTTGCTCCTTCCATTATCTTGCTTTGCAGTAACTTGAACACTCTCTAAATTTTCATTTTCCATGTCCGTGTCACTTGACTTGGCATTTCCTTCCTCCCTCTTATTTATCCTTTAAGACTCAGTTCAAACTATTAGCCCCTTTGGAGAACTTTTTTTTTTTTTTTTTTTTTTTTTTTTTTTTTTTTTTTTTTGTATTTATTTGTTGTTTATTTGGCTGTGTTGGTTTTGTTGCAGTGCAGGGACTCTAGTTGTGGCTGTGAAGCATGTGGGTTTAGTTGCCCCAAGGTATGTAGGATCTTAGTTCCCCAGTCAGGGATCAAACCCATGTCCCCTGAATTGCAAGGTGAATTTTTAACACTAGTCCACCAGGGAAGTCCCTGGAGAACATTCTTGAAGCCCCTGCCCTACCCCATCCCCTGGCTCAGTTAGATGATGTTCCTTTGCATCCTTAGCACCTTGTCCTTCATAGATCTATCATGTGAATCACACTGAAATACAATGACTGGTTTAAACGCCTTTTTTGCCAAGTTAACAGTGAGCTCCTTGAGGGCAGGGCTCTTACCTCTCTGCACATACAACCCCTAGCCCTGCCTCTGCCCCCTAGTTAGCACATCTGCTTATTCATAGAGCTGAAATAGAACTATTTGGATACCAGCAGATTTTTAATTTAGTAGAGTGCTAAAACTAATCTTTATGTGATTAAACCCTATATGTAGAACCAGGACATGTAAGGAAGAGCTGAATCATGATTTGTCTTAAACACTATATACTGAGTTCTTCAGCATGACTGTTGGAATATGAATTGTTTGAAGAGTTGGAGGCTAGAGGAGTTTTGCTCTGTGGAGTTCTGTGTAGAGATACACTGTGGAATTCTCAATTATTCATCTCCTTCTGGCTCTGCCAGCAAAAGCTCTCCAGTCCTGTTTCATTGTGTGGCCTCCTCCCCAGGATTTACGAGTCTAATTCTTGGTCAAGGTCCCACCGTTAGTGCTGAGTACACTACCTTTTGCTACAACCACCTTAGGATAAACCAGAGAGAGCTCTCAGCTGCAGGGGAGATCTATGACTGCCATAACTCTCGCCTCATCCCACAGCTTGCTTTCTGGTTCTGGCAGAAAACCGAAATTACAAAACTTTGTATCCTGCACCACAGCCCCACATGAGATTCATGAATCTTCACCTCCCTTCAGAAAACCCAGTTCTCTAGTTAAGACTGCCCACCAGACAAATTACTGTCAACTGCCCCATTATTTCTGATTAGTGAAGGTGAGCCTTACCTACTGAGAGGTAAATAAATGCCAATCGGGTTCTTGAAATCCTTCATCCTTAAAAATCTACAGCTCTTAACAGAACGTGCACTGTAAACAGCATCCTATCATGAATCAAATCTTTATGGTATAATTGGATACATTTTCTAAATTAATTTTAATTGCTTCAAGAAACTGCTTAACATTGTAGATCAATCCCCAGGTCTGAGATGACATTTCCCTCACAAAATTAATTATTAATACCCTGATCATTTGCTAAAAACATTAATAGTTTTCATTGATCAGCACATCCTGTTTATCTAAAATGGCCTAATCACCATGCATGTCAGAAGAGTATTTCAACATATCCAATTAGAGACACAACCTGCTTTTCAGCCACATCAGCAGATCAGAAGTTAAGAGTCCCTTTTGTCTTCACAACATATCTAGTCTGGTTTTATCAGAAACTGAGCTATTTAAGGGCACAAAGGACAGGAGAGTTCTCTAATGATGGTTCTTCACTTTCTATAAGCTTCCTGGTAAACATAAAGGCTTCTAAGTGATCACATGGTATCAATTAATGCTAAGAGCGCTTGATTAACGAGCTTGTGTTGGTCCATGTTCTCATGTAAACCTGTGTTCCATCTGTGTTTTTCCTGATAAGTGGCAGTGAGATGAGAAGCCTCAGGTTATCATCAGCTTAAAAAAAAAAATTTCAGGGATACAATAGTAATCACATCTAGCATTTGTATGGTGCTGTGTGGTTTTCAAAGAGGTTTCGTTTACTTAACTAAGAAGAGTCCTTTGAAACAAGCTTGGGAGGGAGGTTGAGTGGGATATATACCCAGGACCCTATGACTTGTTATAACCTAAGCTGTAAAGAGAATGTGTCTCATAGTTCCTTAAATTTCTCGTTTATTCGATTAAATGATGAATAGGAAGAAGGATTCTGCTCATCTTTCAAATCCCAGTGGGAGCTCATCTCCTTTATGAAGTCCAGAAATGTCCCTCCTTTCCTTCACAATGGCATGTCATGTTGCAGTTTTATGAAACTGTAGGGAGCTTGTACCCCATTGGAGTAGGAGATCCCTAGAGCTAGAGCTGGGATCTCTGTTTTGGCAGGTCCCATGCCTCACTAGTGTCTGGCAAGCAAAAGGCACTCCACAGATGCATAAATCCATGACTGGCTCGCAGGATGGACGGGAGAAGAGATGAGTGAATGAGAACAAGCCAAGCACGATGGACGGGAGAAGGGATGAGTGAATGAGAACAAGCCAAGCACAGTGTGGATTCTGTTTTATTGAGGTCATGTTGCAAAACTTTGGCACCTAAAGGCAGCTCAGCTTTGTTTGATTCCCTCGGCATTTTAAAAAATACTGTGAACTGATTTCCTACATTTAAAACTTGGGAGAGTTTCAAAATAAATACTAGTATTTTCAACTGTTCTTTGATAAGTTGAAAATGCCCCTGCAACCCTGGGTTTGTACCCCTCATGCTGGCCATCAGCACGAGCTGAGGGGTACCTGCCCCTTCAAACAGAACAAGCCTGTGCCCTTCTGAGGGCTCATGAGTGCCTCCTGCTTAGCCCATCCACTTTCCTGCTATGTAGATTGTACACAGAACAAGTAGCCTCTCTTCACCATGGAGTTTTCCTGTTCTAAGATTCCTGGCTAACAGAAGAATTGCTGTTCTCACTCATGCCCTGGATTTGTCCAAAAGAACCTAGTAGATAGCTACTCATAGTTGGTAGGATTTTTGTCTGTAGGCACTGGAGCTGCACATTTCTGTTGTGTTTTAGGGATGAAACATAGAGTATTGGGGGAAAAAATACTTGAAATCATGGGGTGGTTATTTATTTTTCACACATTTAATTCCATTCTAAGACTTCAGAATTTCTCCTTAAGGTCCATCAGGTCCTATTCTGTTCAATGACATTTCTTCTGTATTCACTATTTTGGGTATATTATTAATTGGAAAATAAAAAGCACAGCACCTGGAGATTAAGGGACTGGAAAGGAACTTATAAAACGTAATTCAGTCCCCTGCCTTCGGGTTGGTTCTCTTCTAATCAGAAGCTGTTCTTACCTTCACTCAGTAGCCACAGGGATCTATCTGCCCCAGTCTCTACCCCAGTATCATTGGGAAGAAGGAAAAGAGGCTTATTTGCTTCATATTCAAAATTTAACATGCTTTCTCTTTTTCAGTAGTAGTTTTCCAAAAGTCACACTTTTATTCATATTCAGTAAATTTGCAGAGACCACAAGGAGAAGTATTCCCAGATCTCATTGTCATGTCTCTTCTCCTCCACAGATTAAAGGTTGAACACAACTTTAAAGAAGCAGCCATTCTATTCACTTGTTATTGGACTTGAAACTCCTTTGACTTCGGAAACTGAAGATGAGGTTGCCATGGGAACTGCTGGTACTGCAATCCTTCATGTTGTGCCTTGCAGGTAGAGTGTCATTTGAAAACTTTTTGATTTAAAAATGCCACTGTATTTCACACTAATTCAAAAGTGGGCCTTCACTTTAGATGGCAATGATAAAATAGTAAGAGTACACGCTACTATGACATAGCGTTTGCTGACACCACTGAATGTACTCTCCTGATGGTCTTTTAGCGCCTCTTTTCATGGTGTTGTATCCAGAGCTAGACACTGATGTTTCACCTGTCTGTCTGGTCCTTTTAGAGTTGTTTGAACTATTATTTGGTTTGAAAGTTGTTATTTTTGCTCATTCCAGCACTCAACTGTACAGAGATATTGGGCAATAAAGCTGCTTAGTCTCGTGTATTGCCTACTTTGATGTCAGTGGATGGAACTTTATCTGGATGACGCTTTCAATGTCTTTGTTGATATCACACCATCCTTTCATACCTTTGTTTTCATTTGAGTACACCTATGGTTTAGCAGGAGCCATAAGCATAGACATGAGGCTTTTACCATACTTTCATGGCCAGCTGCTAGGCAAGGGCTTTGAGAAGTTCAGACATGCTGTTTATTACCTTCTTGGCTCTCTGGAAGATAGGAGCCTGCCAGCTGACATACAGAACTCAGTGCTGATGCGGCCTATGTCCAGTATGCACTGAGAGTTGGTTTCCAGGTTGGGATGGTGGGAGTCTTTCCATGTCTTTTTGAAATAAAACTAGTTGATCTGTTTTGTTATTCAGAGTGTCAAGTCCAAGACAGATACCTGGAATATATTTGTTTTTATACCATAAAATAAAAGAGACTTTTTTAGTCATCACTTAACTTGATTCATGCATTCATTCAAATAATGTTACTGAGTACCTTACAGAGAAACAGAACAGTGTTAACATCTGTGGATATGCTCCTATGCAAGAAAGATACAGAAGTCTATTAGCTGAGTTCTAGAGCCGTACTGACTTACAGCTGCTGCTGCTCCTGCTAAGTCACTTCAGTCGTGTCCGACTCTGTGTGACCCCATAGACGGCAGCCCACCAGACTCCCCTGTCCCTGGGATTCTCCAGGCCAGAACACTGGAGTGGGTTGCCATTTCCTTCTCCAATGCATGAAAGTGAAAAGTGAAAGTGAAGTCGCTCAGTCGTGTCCGACTCTTAGCGACCCCATGGACTGCAGCCCACCAGGCTCCTCCATCCATGGATTACAGTAAATTACCGCGATTACTGTGTAATTAAAGGTAGTAATGGTAGTACTCCTGTATGTGGATCTCTTATGCATGCCAGACACTGCACTAAGCACTCAGTGTACTTTATTTCATTATCTCATGATCACTAAGAAGTATTTACTCTATTTTTATCACTGTTATTATTAATATTATTACTAAACCATTAAAAACTTAAGAAACTCACCCAAGGTCACCATGCTAGGAGATGGTAGAGCTAATAAGGTTCAGTCTCAGAGCTGACTAACTCCACATTCCATAGTTTTGACCAACATGTTATTCAGTCTTGTAGCTTTCTCATTGATTTCTTCAGTGTATGATTGTAAATTACTCTTTAAATTTTGGCTTTCATTCTTCCTGCTGCTGCTAAGTCACATCAGTCATGTCCAACTCTGTGTGACCCCATAGACGGCAGCCCACCAGGCTCCCCCGTCCCTGGGATTCTCCAGGCAAGAACACTGGAGTGGGTTGCCATTTCCTTCTTCAATGCATGAAAGTGAAAAGTGAAAATGAAGTTGCTCAGTCGTGTCCGACTCTTCGCGACCCCATGGACTGCAGCCTACCAGGCTCCTCCATCCATGGGATTTTCCAGGCAAGAGTACTGGAGTGGGTTGCCAGTGCCTTCTCCAGCTGTGGCATATAATATTAGGCTTATCATTCTTCCTAGGTTTTTCTAAATGTGAACCACCATCCACTTAGAAACTTTAGAAAACCCTAGCTTCAAAGCCTGCACTTCTTTCCTTAGTTAGGTTTACAGCATCCTCACCATTCCCTGCTTATGGTCCTGTTGGCATCTAGCTGTCTCTTTTAGAAATATTACTTCTCACCCTCATCTGCTCAGGAGCTAAATGTCCACCACACAGCAGATGCCTCAGGTTCTGTGCCTCACTTCCTTTCTCCAGTCTTTTCATGGGCCTTGATCCTCCTGAAAGTCCTCAACTGGGACAATCTGTCTCTAACTTCTCCTGACTCTAAGATAAACGTCTACTTTAAAGTACAAGATCATGAATCAGTGTCTCAGTATTTGATTATAGCAATCTGTGGTCAAATTAACCCACTGTACACAGTAGATAACAAGAAATCAAAGGGTTAAAAACCAGTGAAGCCATTAATCTCTTCAGTGGTGTTTTAGAAAAACTAGAAATTCTCACCCAAGATGTGTACCTGTATCTTTTTTATGCACTTAACCTTTTGCAGGAAATCATTATATTGATTTTTTGAGGTGAGTCTTTTGTGAACTGGTTTACATGGCATTAATATTCCCTTACCATATGCCTTCTTCAGTGTAGGTAAAGTCAAGCATTAATTAATGTTTTTGTTTTCTTGCTATTTGTCTTGATTTCATGAATTTACATAGTACTCGACACTGAATTCTGAACAGATTTCTTTAACTGCTCTTTCTTTTCCTTTTCTAACTTTCTTAGTTGTGTATTTCTTGATTAATTTTTGGCAAGGAAAACAGTTTGTCAATTATGTTTATCATAATTAGTGAATCTCAAATATGCTTTTTTTGTGTGATCTTTTTTCCTAAACAAGGTAGAAGATCCAAATAAATACACAGTTTCTCCTACACGAGATGCACCTTAAAAGGTCTGCTAATTATTTAAGGAATTGATTAGTAATTTATGGTACAAGGACAGTGTTCTCTCTTACAAAGCTAGACTCAGTCTCTCACAACAATTTAAAACAAAATGTGACTATTGATGCTTAGTAGTCTGAAAATTCAGTCTCTACAAAATTGAGTTTTATTTTTCTCCCTCTTAATTTAAACAGGGAGCTCATAACCCTACTACTTAGAAGAACAAGGAAGCTAGTAAATGAATGAAGCATTCTTAAGGTCACACTGACTCCTTCTGACAACAGGCAGTATAGGTGACTTTGAGAAACTGGACAAAACTTGTCCTATTAACGTGCCAACTGGTGCCCCACTCTGCTCCTATATGCCAGGTCTCCCAGTTTTTAGCTTTTATGAATAAATCTAATTATTGTTGCCAATCAACTCAAATTAATTTTAAAATAAAAATTGAAAGACTGTATGAGGACCTTCTTGGTGGTTCAGTGGTTAAGACTTCATCTTCCAATGAAGGGGGTTGCAGGTTCCATCCCTGGTTGGGAAGCTAAGATCCCACATGACTTGCGGCCAAATACCCAGAAACATAAAACAGAAACAAGACTGTAATAAATTCCATAAAGACTTTTAAGAAATTATCCACATTTTTGAAACATCTTTAAATAAGTAAAAGGCTGTATGAAGCAAATCAGAATGGCCTTCCGGCAAGATGCTGTTCCTAGTTCACCAGGTTGCAAAGTCTGTTTCAAGCACTTAGTTTCTGTTATGAGACACAGTACCAAATAAGTAGACCTTAGGGTCTCTACTAATTCTTCCTTTACCTAATAATGCTCTTCCCTTGAATGTCCCTGTCTGTTGCCCTCTGGCCTTCTTTGAATCTGTGCTCAAATGCCACCTAATCAATAAGACTTTTCTTGACCACAGCAGATAAATAAAAGTAAATTAAAATAGCAGTAATTCCTTTCACCAATATTGTATACCCCTCTTCTTTCGTTTTCTTCAGAGGTCTTACCAGTATATGAATAGCTATGTGTTTTATTTGTCTTTATGCTGAATACCTTTCCCTACCAGACTGAAGCTTTGTTAAGGCAGGCCTTCTGCATCTTTTTAGGTCACGGCTGTATGCCCAGCATCTCCAAACTGCATGGTACCTAGTGCCAGTCACTGAATAAATAACCATATGTCAAATGAACAAATGCTGAGTACTGACCAGACATGAGTAAGAGAAAGCCGATCTCCAATTCCCACCTGTGCACTGGATCCAAGGCATGCCATCTCCTTCATGTTAAGGCAGTGAACCAGCCACCTCTAAGGCTGATTCATATAAATGTGTTTTTAAAATTAGATATAACATATGCAGTATTAAAATTTTATCTCTTGGTATAGCACCCCCTTGTCAATATCTGCTTTTGAAAAGGGGGTGCTACATCAAGAGATAGACTGTTCCCACTCTGTATTTTTCTGCCTTGAGTCTTCCTCTAAAGTCACAAGCAAGAGGAGCTTCGAGAAAGTAACTCCCTTCTTCAGTGTGGTCCACAAACCATGGGGCATGAGATTCAGCAGATAAAAGCCTCAGGGCCTGTCATTCAGAAAGATAAGCCTAGGCATGTTCCTCAGAGTTCCTTTGAGGTCCCCAGCAAGACAGAAGCCCTGTTGCCCATAATACACTCCCTGTCTTCTCCTTCTCACTGGACTTCCTGGAGTCATCTTCCAAATGAACTGTTTTCAGGTCCTTCTTTCAGGCTCTGCTTCTGGGGGAATCCAGACCAAAAACACACACACACCAATTAGTAGCAGAGGAGAAGCCCATTATTGGTCACATCAGTAATTAGGACAAAACCAGACAGAAAACATGATTTTGGCAGAGGTTATTGAAGTGTTGACTGTGATATTGGTCTGTTTGCATATATGCATGTGAGTACCTGCACGCATCACCAACTCAAGGGGCATAAATTTGAGCAAACTCTGGGAGATAGTGGAGGACAGGGGAGCCGAGTGTGCTGCAGTTCATGGGGTCGCCAAGAGTTGGACTCGACTTAGGGACTGAACGACAACAATAACCTGCATGCATGCCTCTACGTAAATATGCCTGGAAGTATTATCCAGGTCCTGCAAATAGATAGTTTTAATTTTTTACTTGTTTTACTATTTACTAGTTTTATTATTAGCCAACTGATGGACAAGTCATTTTTGCCTCTCTGTGATTCAGTTTACACCACTGTATAATGAGGATATTGAACAGATACTCCCCTAGAGTCCTTTCTAACTCTAAGAATATTGTCTGCTGCCTGCTAAGTTGCTTCAATCATGTCTGACTCTTTGTGACCCCATGGACTATAGCCTACCAGGCTCCTCTGTCCATGGGATTTTCCAGGCAAGAATACTGAAGTGGGTTGCCATGCCCTCCTCCAGGAGATCTTCCTGATCCAGGGATCAAACCCTCATCTCTTATGTCTCCTGCATTGGCAGGCAGGTTTTTTGTTTGTTTGTTTGTTTTTACCACTAGCACCATAGTTCTAACTAAACACATGGTTTGAAAGGCAGATATATATGCTGAAGGGTCAGAGCTAAGCTTGAAATTTTATTCATCTAATATGAAATTTCACATAGGTCCTGTGTGTTTTTTCTGTGTGTTACTGATTCTGTTCATATTGGCAGATTTGAGAAAAAGAATAAAATGACTGGTTCATATGTTCATATGGAAGAAGAGGTGTGAAGACATTTAAAAGTCCTCTGTAAATGGGTGAAAAAAATGTATGGTTGATGTATTCTCAGTTGGCCTTGGTTTGAGAGAGGCTAAATATATTCCCACCTCTATAATGCAGTTGACCAAATTCAGCAATGATTTCTTTTTGAGAAAGTGCATCCTCTGCAAATGCAAGTGTTTTGTTGTCTGTTCACAAGCTGCCTGCTGCTGTTACCACTGCATCTGGGACAGGCAGTGGAGAAAGGGTCCTGTTTATTTCAAGAGGCATATTCTGGGATTAGCAAGCATTCTCGTAATTGGAGCAAGGAGGAGGCCCTGGTTGAATACTTAATCACAGGGGTGTAGCTTGAATCTGTGACAGTAAGAAATGCAAAAGTAAAGTGTCTCAGTCATGTCTGACTCTTTGCAACCCCATAGACTGTAGCCTGCTAGGCTCCTCCATCCATGAAATTTGAATACTGGAGTGGGTTGCCATTTCCTTCTCCAGGGGATCTTCCCAACCCCGGGACCGAACCCAGATTGCAGGCAGACTCTTTACCCTCTGAGCCACCAGGGAAACCCAAGAAACACAAACCAGGGTGCAATTAGAGTATATGGAGGCAATGTCCAGTGGTCCTCAGAAGGCATTTTAGGCTCAAGATGTGTCTTATATGTTAAACTGAAGTATATTATGGGTGTGTGTGTGTGTGTTAGTCACTAAGTCGTGTCCTACTGTTTGTGACCCATGGACTGTAGCCCTCCAGGCTCCTCTATCCATGGGATTTTCCAGGCAAGAATACTGGAATGGGTAGCCATTCCCTTCTCCAGGGGATTATGAACCAGGGGTTAAACTTGGGTCTCCTGCATTGCAGGCAGATTCTCTACCATCTGAGTCACCAGGGAAGCTCCTAGACTACGGATGCTTTTCTATTCTTCTAGGGTCTGGGAACATATATGCACAGTAGGAACCCCCAGTATTTGTTGGCATTGGTAGTAGAACTCTATAAGCACAATCTTATCAAATTTTCCCTTAATCACACATTCCTGCAAAGCTCAGGATCTACCCTAAAGATCCCAGCACCCCATCACTATCATGCCTATATAGCCCCACTAGGATGCAGAGCATACAGAAGTGAGTTTCAAAGTTGGCCTCACAATATAGCCAGCAGCAGTATTTCAGTTCTCAAACTCTTGTATTTTCCCCAGAGTAAACAGAAGAAGAGACAACTTTCAAATAATTCCCAATTCTAGACAGATATTAAACCGAGTACTGCCTCTGTTTTTGCAAAAGTAACAGGCATTCAATTAAGATCAAAACAGAGTTGAGTAAATGTCAGTTTTCATACAGCTACTGCAAAGCCTAGTTTTGCACTGAACTCTTATTTTATTGTTTCTCTTTCTAAGAAACTGTCTGGCCAGTGTAGCCAGCCATGCTGACTGCAGCCAAAGAATGGATTTCCTATTTCCTCTGTGCTGTCTCAGAACCATGGCCATGAAATGAAGCCAAGGTAGTAGAAAGATTTAGCAAGAAGAAAGTTAATAGCTAGATTAAAAAGCAGTGGGTCCAGTGAAGAAACTTTAGGAAAAGAATAGGGAGAAGTATACCCAGAAAATAATAAACAGCAAACAGAAAACTCCTTTTGACAATTTAAGTCCTTAAAAACATTTCTCAGTCGAAAAATATTAATCAGTCATGAAGATGTTGAGGTAAATAGAGAAACTGGCAGCAATTTTATGTCCCCACCAGCATGGACAGATAGTAGCAGTGATACAAACCAAAAGTTATTAGAAATGTTCAATTTAAGATCTCTCCTGAAGCAAAATCATTAATGGCTTCATTAGATATGCTCAGCTAGCCTGGACGCCTCGGATGCCTTCACTATAAATAAAACTCTCGTACTGATAGAGTCTAGGACATGTTGTATCTTAAAAAAATGATCTGATGAATGAAACACACTAGGAAGAAAGGAGAAAAGCAGATGGATGAAAAATCCAAATGTTGTATGCATTTAATATCAGCTTGTGTGATGATGCCTGGTTAAATATAGGATTCCTCAGAACTTGAGGATGGGTGAAGGAACAGCTGTGGAGTCTCCTACCATGCCAGGAACACCACCCAAAAGCATGGGCTTTGAAATGAAAGAGAGAAACCTGTCACTTATCAGCTGTGTGGTCAAGCTATTTTATCTCCCCAAGACTTGAGTTGCTTTTTATTTTTTATAAAATAAAATAGACAGAATACATGTTTATTGGGTTGTCTGTGAGAGTTGAGGTCATGTATATGTTCTTTGTACTTAGTGCAGTGTCTGATTCGAGCAAGCACCAGTGACTGTGGTTTGTCGTTCACTGAGTCATTAGCCTGTATTTGAGGACCCACCAGTGCTAGGATTGTGGTGCTCTCTAAGAATGTAATTTAGCTCTAAGTGAAGGATTGGTCCTGTCCTCTTTGCCCTGATGCTGCTGCTGATGCCACCAGTCAGCTTCTTAGCACACAAGTACCCCACCCTTTAGTGATTGAAGGTTGGATAACAGAGTTTATAGCACATTTGTTGCCTTTCCCCCACCTTTTTGCTGTTTGACCTCATCCATAAAGTAGAAATATGATAAGCTTCTCTGAAAAATAAATACCTCGTTGATTAAACTCATATGTGTAGAGCACTTAGGAAGAAATTTTCACTTAGGAACATGTGTTAATTGCTATTAATATCACTGTCATTTTCATTACCGGCAGCAACAAGCCAGTGGGCATCCATATACATGTTTAGCAGCCACACCTTCGAGGATCTGCCTCCTGGCAGCAAGGACCCTGACAGCTAGAGCCGTTTATCTGGGGGTCTGGCACTGTAAATGCACTGTAGAGATATCTATGACAGAACTCCTAGCAAGTTGCAGATTAAGGGTTCTAAAACGAGAAGGATCTGGTAGTTCAAAATGACAGGGGAAAAAAAAAGATTTTTAAAATGAGTTTTAAAAATTAAGATAAATAAAGGAGCACATAGAAGTCCCTAATGCATATGGTGGAAAGGGCTGGAATGGACTCCCTAGTGGACCATACCCTTCCATTCTTCTCTCCTCTGAAAAACTCCCGTTGGTGTTGTCAACCAGGTATTTCACCTGTACAAAGAACAGAGTTAGTTAACAATGTAGCCCCATACCACCGTAATAATCCCCTTAATTTGTTTAGCACTTGTTAGTCTATAAAATATTTGCTGAACGATCTGTTTCACAAACTCATTGGAGGCTAGAGACCACTACAGTAATAATGTCAAGAGTAAACATTTATTGAGCATTTCTGTGCCAGATGTAGTATGGCATTCTTGAGTACAGGATACCATTGAACCTCAGAACAACCCGTTCCTAGATGAGGGGCTATGTGCCCTGCCCAAGGAATCAGAGCTCTTACGGGTCCAAGGCAGTGTTTGAATCTGGGTCCATCAAGTTCAAAAGCCAGGACCTCTAACTGTTTTGCTGTAATATCCATTGACACATAGTACCTGTTATCATGGGGCTTGCCATCTTATAAAGTATTATAAGCCAGTGGGCCTCAAAAATGTAGTCTGTGGATGAGCAGTATCGGCAACTCCTGATAACTTATCAGAAATGCAGGTTCCTGGGCCCCAGGCCAGACCTATAGAATCATAACCTCTGGAGGTGAGTTCATGTTCCTCCTCCAGGCAACTGTGATGCTCACAAAAGCCTGAGAGTCATAGTAAATGCTCTTGAGAGGCAAGTAGAGCAGAAATTGTCATTATCCCAATTTTACATATGAGAACCCGAGTGGTCAGGGACCCGCTCAAGGTTATATGCCTGACATCAATGGCACAGCTGAAATCTAGACTTTCTGATTCATAATCTAGTGGTTTATTTTTCCCCCTAGTGTATATGCTGCCTTTTTACTCAGGTCAGCCTAGCTTTCAGGGCAACTTATTGAATACTTGATGATACAAAGGAAGGGCTTTTTATGTTGAAGAGGTGTCCTGAGTATTGAAATCATTTAATTTTTATGCTGGGCCTTTTTTCCTGGCCAGTGAACCACTAACAGTGTGGTATTGGTCTGCACTCTTTCTCCGTTTTTTGATGCAATAAATGCAAAAAAAAGATATTATTCCATAATTTTAAAGAAAGATAGAACTATGTTACACAATCTTTGGAGAGTAGAAAACAAAGGAGAATGTCTCCTGAGCCTACAGCTAGAGTACGATTACTGATCATTTTGGTAAACAATAAGGTACATGTTGTTAGGTGTGAGTTCTGTGCTTGGAGTGATAAAAGAAAAATAGCTTTCATATTTTGCAAAACCCCTAGTGGATTGCTGGGATGTTTTGTCTTCTCAGAGTAATCAAGGATTCTTTCCCTTAAGAAAAGTAACAGATTATTTTGTTAAAGAAAGAAATGATTCTAAGGCAGAGGGCCCACCCCCTCAGTTCTCAATTAAGACCTATCTCAAAGGTTCTCATTTCTAAAGCAAAGTTTTGGAAAATGACCATATAGGACTTTTCCTCTAAAGGCTTTAAAATTACATTCAAATTAGCCACATGTGGCTGTTGCACACTTGAAATATGGCCAGTCCAAACTGAATTACCAGAATCTGTAATACTTTCCTAGGGCTGTTGTAACAGATTACTGCTAGCTCAAGTGGGTTAAAACAACAGAAATGTATTCTCTCACAATTCTTGGGCTAAAAGTCTGAAATCAAGATGTTGGCAGGGTTGTTCTCCCACAGAAGGCTCTAAGGAAGAATCATTCCTTGCTCCGTTCTACCTTCAGGCTGTGGCAGAATCCTTGGTGACAATTGGCTTGTAGATATATCAGTCTTATCTCCGTGTCCAACTTCACGTCATCTTTTTTGCATCTGCAGGGCAGCCTTGGACGTGGGAAATCTCCTGAAAAAAAAAAGGAATATAGGGAATTCCTTGACAGTCTAGCGATTCATACTCAGCACTTTCACTGCCAGAGCCCAGGTTCAATCCCCAGTCTGGAAACTAACATCTTGCAAGCTGTGTGACACAGTAAAAATGAAAAGAATGAGTGTAAAATACCTTGTTGGTTATTTTTATGTCAATTATGTTGAAATGAGTATGTTGGGTTAAATAAAACATATTCATTTTACCAGTTTGATTTTACTTTCTCTTAATGTGGGTACTGGGCTTCCCAGGTGGCGCTAATGGTAAAGAATCCACCTGCCAATGCGGGAGACACAAGAGATGTGTGTTCGATCCCTGGGTCAGGAAGATTCCCTGAAGAAGGAATTGGCAACCCGCTCCAGCATTCTTGCCTGGAAAGTCCCATGGACAGAGGTGACTGGCGGCTATGGTCCATGGGGTCACAAAAGAGTCAGACATGATTGAGTGCACGTGTACACACACACACAGACAGACAGACACACACACACACAATGTAGGTACTAGAAAAATTTAATTACATATGTGCCTCACATTATATTTCTATTAGAAAGCAATGTCATAATAGATAAAGCAACTCACCTACTAATTCTTAACCTATAAATGTAGCTGACAATAATCACCTACTTTTCTTTTCTTTGTAGGGGTAGAAACTCTGGTTGGTAGACCTGAAGGGGAGTTGGTTCAGGAAAAGTGTAGATGGGAAAGGTACAAAATGTAAATTTGCAAAGTCCCTAACTCAAAGAATAGGGTGAATGAGTCTCCTTGAAGATTTTAAACTTCGTAAAGTTAGGGATATTTGTTTTATTCACTGGTTTTAAGAGGCACATGGGATAGTACATGACAGAGAGAAAGCCGTCAATAAATACTATGTAAATGACAGAATAAATATAACATCTTTTGTGGCTCTATTAGGTGCTTCTACATTCCCTTCTTTTTGAATCTTCTTAACAACCCTAGAGATCAGGCATCACTAATCCTCTATAAAATTATAGTCTTGGAAATTAGACTATAATAGGCTATGGAATTCATTCAGAGTGAAACATCTAGTGATTGACAGAGCTAATATTGACATCTACATCTTCATACTCCAAGTACTATGCTCTTTTCTATCACAGGCCCTCTAAGATGCCTTCACAGAGGAAACGGTTCATAATCTTATATCCAGCAAAAACAGTGAACCAGGGAAGACCAGAGGATTTTTTTCTTAAGTACTTCTGGAGAACTTTCAAATTGTATCATCCAAAAAAGAAGTAATTTATACACAAATATTCATAGCCTCAGGCCTCCTCAGTGGCTCAGTGGTTAAGAATCCACCTGACAATGTAGGAGACACAGGCAGGGATATTTGTTTTGATCTCTGATCCAGGAAGATCGACTGGAGAAGGAAATGGCAACCCACTCCAGTAGTCTTGCCTGGAAAACTCCCATGGACAGAGGAGCCTGGCATGCTACAGTCCTGGAGTTGCAAAGAGTCAAACATGACTTAGTGACTGAACAGCAACAATATTTATAGCATTATTTGTCACAATAGCCAGAAATTGGAACAACCCAGATTTCCATTAATTGATGAATAAATAAACAAAATGCCTTGTGTGCATGCAGTGGAATAATATCCAGCCATAGAAAGGAATACTGATATCCTAACATGGATAAACCTTGAAAATTTTATATGAAGCTACTCACAAAAAGCCACATACTAGATGAATCTATTTACACGAGATGTTCAAAATAGGTAAATCCATAGATAGAAAGTTTATTAGTGAACCATAACAGCACTTAGGAGGGTACAGGATGTGATTGCTATTGGATATGTGGTTTCTCTTAATATACCTGTGGTGGATTCATTTTGATATTTGGCAAAACTAATACAATTATGTAAAGTTTAAAAATAAAATAAAATTTAAAAAAAAAGAATAAAAACGCTACTAGAAACAGTATAATGGAACAGCAAAATAAAAGAATAGAATATTAAAAAAAAAGAATGATATTCTATAATTAATCTAATGATGGTTGAACAACCTTCAGTTCGGTTCAGTTCAGTCGCTCAGTCTTGTCTGACTCTTTGCGACCCCATGAATCGCAGCACGCGAGGCCTCCCTGTTCATCACCAACTCCCGGAGTTCACTCAGACTCAACGTCCATCGAGTCAATGATGCCATCCAGCCATCTCATCCCTTATGGATATATAATACTAACACCCACTTATCTTAGTTTGTTCAGGCTGCTATAACAAAATATCACAGACTGGGTGGCTCAGAAACCATAGAAATTTATTGTTCACAGTTCTGGAGGCTGGAAGTTCAAGATCAAGATATAATGTCAGTGAGGTTCTGATCAGAGACCTCTCCCAAATGACAGACTGTCCACTTCTCTCTGTGTCCTTATATGGAGAAAGAGGCAAGGGTCTCTGCAGTCTGTTCTGTGAAGGTGCTAATCCCTTTCACATGGGCTCTGCCCTCAGGACCAAATCACCTCCCGAAGACCCCACCTCCTAATAGCAGCTCATCGCATCACACAGGGCATGCATTCTCAACACAGGAATTTAGAGGGACATGATCATTCAGACCAGTGCCTGTGTGCATACGCAGTGCCTGCATGCATACACACTGCCTGTGTGTGTATGCAGATTCTTTATGACCTCATGGACTGCAGCCTGCCAGTCTCCTATGTCCATGGAGTTCTCCATTCAGACCAGAGAAACACTTCATGTTAAGAGGGTGAGTTACATGCTGTATGAATTATATCTCAGCAAAAAATAAACCTTCTGAGAAGCAAAACTAACACAAGCATTACTCCCTCCAGAGAGAGTCTGTCTTGCTGTCAGGAAGCCACGGTTACTAGAGCCAACTGCCCTCAGACGTGATCCAGGGGACTGTAATCCTATCTGGTTGTTTTTATCTTATAGGCAAGTTGACTGGGTTGACCAGGGACACTCAGAAAAATTGGTGGCATAATCTGAGTACAAGTTTCTCAATGCACTCAGTGCACTCACTGCAGTCCCAGTCTCTCTTCCACTTCCAAAGGGCAGCTACTGCAATAAGTGGAAAAGAATGAGAGATAAACCTTTCTGGGAGCATGAACTCTCCGAGTTTAACTCACCCAAGGTGTCATATTGAATTCCTGGGGAAGAGAGAGAGGTGGAAGGAGAGCTCTGTGCTGTGAGAGTGGTCCTGAAGAGTCAGGAAGTGCATTGACTTCACCAGTTTTCAATTCTGTCTCAGGTGGGTATCTGTAGGAAACAGACATCTTTTCATTATCTGTCTGTCTATACCAAACCCCTTGGTGGCCAAAACTAAGAACACATATTGGGACTTCCCTGGTAGTCCAGTGGCTACAGATCCACTTTGCAATGCAGGGAATGTGGGTTCGATCCCTATTTGGAGAACTAAGATTCCCACCTGCTGTAGAGTAACTGAGCCTGTGCTCCAGAGTCCTTGTGCCACAAGGGAAGTTCCCACATAGCAGCAAAGATTTTGTGTGCTGCGACTAAGACCTGATGTAGTCAAAATGAATACGTAAATATTTTAAAAATACAAATTGAATCTGTGATTAAACCACACCTCCCCCCCCCACCCCCCAAACCACATCAGAGGGTTATGTCCCAGATCAAAGTCTTAAAAATACTTTTGATGCAAAGAGAAGGTGATGTCCTGGATAAAGAGTGCCTGAGGGAAGTGTGATGCCATGTATATTATTGAAAAGATATGAAAGCAGCAATGCATATGTTGCTTGAACTACTTAAGTAAAAGGAATAAAAAATCAATATAAACTCCCTCATTCCAGCTACAGTGCTTCCACATAGGTGACATCTACACCAGAAAGAAATTAACACAGTTTGAGATACATTCTGCTTGTTGATGTGGAAACTAGCCTCCAGACAAGCAACTGGAGAAAGGAAAGGAAGTGTTACTCTCTTCTAAGGAACTTTGAAGTGGTTAACGAATCCGTTCCTTGCAGGAAATAGTTACTTCCACAGTCAGAGATTTACAGCTGTCAAAGCTGTGCTCTCATCCAGTCTTTGGGCAGATTTGAAAACCAGTGAGCAAAAGAATGGGTTTGTTTGCCCTAGCTCACATGGCTAGAGGCTTTCAGGGGAAGGATTAAATTGGGAAGGTTTGCTTTCCTTTTCTCTCGATAATAATAACCCTTCCTGATTTGGACTTCATAGTTGTTTTCTTATTACATCGTAGCATGTCTTAACTCTGTTTATGTAAATGGATATTGAATTTTATTATTACGAGTGTTGAGGACAAAAGTTTTTGATTGCCTTTGTCATCTGTTTTCCAACTGGAGATGATTTTTAGTAGGTTGTAATAATTCCCTATAGACTTTTTATACAGTAGCAAAGCAATTAGGAGAACAGATTACTTTCTTAAAGTTAGAACTTTTTTATTTCTTTAAAAATACTTACACACTTTTTATTAATTTATTCACTTATTTGGTTATTTACTAAGCATCTATTACATTCTACATAGTGATAGATGTTGGGTATACATAGTTTTTTGTGGTTTAGTCCAGGGATTTAAGGAATTTATAATCTTGATTTTAGATCTTGAACTTAAATCCAGATTTAAGTGAGAAATATAGACAAAATACAGTATTCTTCTCAATGAACCATAATGTTGAAATATTGGAACCTATTTCCTTGGTACAACCTACAGTGGAGAAGACCATGATCCTGGGGTGAGATAAATCTGGGTTGAAAACCTTTTATTCAGTGTACCTACTAAGTGTATGAATTTGAAGAAATAGCCTAATTCTCTGAGAAATTAGATATGAAATACTTAGCACAATGACTGAGCTATAATTAGGGTGTGATAACAATGTCCATTGCATTCATTTATCGATAATAAAGATCATGACCTTCTCCCCATTTACCAGTGAGTCCCAATGCAAGCAATATATTTCCATCTACTTCATAGATGTCAGTGGCTTCTGCATGACATTGTATAAATAAAGAGGGAAGAAAACAGTGAGAGTGAGAGAGGATAACATGCAAAATTCTGGTCTGTCGTGAACACTTCTGTGTAGGAAATGTCAAAAATGAGGATGTTTGAGTTCGTTGTGAAGTTGACTAGGAAGGGGGCAGCTCTTAACCTCCTTCATAGGTAGGAAAGGAAAAGAAGGCAAGATTGATGACTGTTTCTCCTATGTAATTATATTATTCTGAGAATAAATTGTATCTTATTTATAGCTCAGTTGGTAAAGAATCCACCAGCAATGCAGGAGATCCCAGTTCGATTCCTGGGTCCGGAAGATCTGCTGGAGAAGGGATAGGCTACGCACTCCAGTATTCTTGGGCTTCTCTAGTGGCTCAGCTGGTAAAGAATCCACCTGCAATGCAGGGAGACCTGGGTTTGATCCCTGGGTTGAGAAGATCCCCTGGAGAAGGGAACAGCTACCCACTTTACTATTCTGGCCTGGAGAATTTCTTCATGGACTCTATAGTCCATGGGGTCACAAAGAGTCAGACACGACTGAGTGGCTTTCACTTTCACTCTATAGCTGTATAGATACAAATGTTTATAAGCATTTTATTACTGTATATTTACCCTTTATCTTGAGCCATATGCTTTATATTTGAATTAGAGACTATTCAAAATAGAAACATTTTATCATCCATCTAATATTTTACTGTTTATTATTTTACCTGATTTTTCACTTTTCTTACTACTGAAACATTACAGTCTTGGGCAAGGTATTCATTATTGATAATGATGATGATAATAACAATACTAATAATAACAGCATTAATTACTGTCTACCTCTATCTGACCTAAATGCTTAAATACATTATATAAATTATATCAGGTTCAGAGCAGCCCTAAGATGGCTAATATCATCACATCTGCATCATAGGGGAGGGCAACTACATCATAGTGGGTGAAAATCATGCAGGAATGGCTTCACCAACACCAGCTTCATTCCGCCTCTCTCACCTGGTCCACACCAGCCTCAGACCTTACCAGGGACCTTCCTGAGCAGCACTCTTATTTTTGCAGATCATCTCCTGAGCAGGAACTCAACTTTCTATCCTTCCACAGTGCCTGCCAGCTTTACCCTTCATCATCTTCCTCCTTAGTTACTAGTTAACCCATTACTCTGGAGAAAATCAAATTAAACTGAGTAGATTGTTATGTCCCAGAATAGCTTAATTTTTTTGTATGTAGTCACAGTGTAATGATCCTGCTTTCTCTCCAAGGGGGTATCTTTCGCCAACTTCCAACATTTTCTATCCCTTTGAATGTCACTGTTTTCTTTCCACCCCCTGGGGTAGTAGTCATTATCTCTTCCTCTGGCTTACTCCTGGTATGTTTTCTCCCTCCCTCCTATCTTCCTTTGCTTTCTCAGTCTAATTATATCTTAGCTTAGAATACAGATGTAAAGCTAATGAAATTGTCTTTAAACACTCCTTCAAACTCCAACTGTTCACCTCCCTCTGAGTTGAAATGAGTGAAGTTTTAATTTATTTATTTAAAACTTACTAGGCTAATGTATTCATATACTCAAATACAGTATACACTTTGAGTGGGCTTCCTAGGTGGCACAGTGGTAGAGAATCTGCCTGCCAATGCAGGAGACACGGGAGATGCAGTTCCATCCCTGGGTCAGGGAGATCCCCTAGAAGAGGGCGTGGCAACACACTGCACTATTCTTGCCTGAAAAATACCATGGACAGAGGAGCCTGGCCGGCGACAGTTCATAGGGTCACAAAGAGCTGGACACGATTTAGCAACTAAAACAACAATACACTTTGTACAAGGTATCTTCTATGCTTCCTTTAAAGGAAAGGGTGAAATTCTCTTAACAAAGTCTTGTCCATAGACTAAACTACTGCCTCCACTGTAGGAATTGTGATAATTCAAGGCACAAAGCAAAACCCCAATAAATTCTCATCTTTGAGCAGAAGAATAAATAATAAAAGTGCAGCAGTATTTGTCTGGGTCAATATATTTTGCCAGAACTTGATATGATACTCTCTGTAGAATTTCTCTGAAAGCTATGAACTTCTGATAAGACTGGAAAGTAAGGGTTGCACACAAGTGATCTTTGTCAGCTAAAAACTGTCAAGTGAAAATGAATTTTCCCCTCCTATTTTTTCTCTTAGGCAGAGTTCTTGGATGCCCTCTTTGGGAACGTTTGTCTCCCCAGTGGTGTGATATTTGCACAAAAACTTGGTTTTAATATAATGTTTATCTGACTGGAAATAGAGTCAAGTTTGAAGTTGCTCTGGATTCCTTGTGTGTCCCTTATGATTTCTTAGACTTGTTCTGTTCAGCTGCATTCAAGATGAGAAAAGGGAAAAAGATTATCAATCTATTACACTTCATAATTGTTTATGATTTCATATTATCTAAACAAATCCTCAATTTAGTAAATAAATAAATGAATAAATGTTTTGTTCAGTGATTTGGAATCACTTTTGAAAAACAATGCAACTATCTGTAGTAATGAATGAAAGTAATTGCCACTTATTATGATAGTCATGTCATGATATATTAAATCATTATGTTAGATACCTTAAACTATGAATAATACATGTTGTAGGTCAACTATATTGCAGTAGACTGAGGGAAAAAGAAGCACTATTACTAACATCAAAAACTTAAAATAGAGACACTCACAGAAGAAATTACTCTTGAATTTTGTTCTTTACCTTTTTATTATGTTAACGTAATAGAAACTCGAGGAGTCTAGAACAATATTTGCTACTTCATAGCTTTATGACTTTAAGTCAATCTCTTGACCACTTAAGACCTGAGATTCTGCATAAGTGAATAATGGAATGGAACCAAAATGAGCTTTATAGGCCAGCGTTACCCACAATTCAGTGATCATCTACTTCTGTTCAATCTGTATACTCCTTGTATATAGAAGTATTATTATTTACTCCAAAAATTTTTAGCTGGCATTCTTTTAATTTATTTATTAACTTATTTATTTAAATTGAAGTATAGTTCATTGGCAATGTTGTGTTGGTTTCGGATGTACAGCAAAGCGATGCATATATGTGTGTGTATATATATACACACACATATATATAATATATGTATTTATATACATATATATGCTTTCAGGTTCTTTTCTATTATAGATCATTATAAAATATTTATTTCAGTTTTTATTAACTCTATTTTTAGCAAAAGAACTTCATCATAGGAGTAACATTTTTTACAAGTAAAAGAAAAATAGCCATAAAAGTAAATACTACAGAAATAAATGTATGAAATCCTGGCTTTTCTTACATTATTCTGATTCTGACTCCTGTTATTTCTCCACAAAACTAAAACTGTCAAATGTTAGGTTTTTATGACATCAGCTCAGACTTTCTTCTTAATCAGGACTCAAAGAGAATTAATTGAAGAAGGTATGAATTTATTCTCGAGTGAATAATATTATTTAGTGCTGTGTCTCTGTACAGTCTAAAAGTTATCTGTCATACCAGTGCTTGCACAGCCCACAGTTTGGGAAATGCTAATATAAAAAGTTGATATTTTCTGGTCCCCAAATAGATGTAATACCCGAACATGATGTATTGGATACACTCTGGCAGAACTGATTCAGGTCAATATATTTTTGTGTGATATCATGTTCTCATTATGAATTACTTTTCATATGTGAAAGTAATTGTATTTTTGACCCCATATACTATGCAAAAGTTAATATAAACCCATTTTGATTTTGATAAGTAACGGTACTGTTGTACTGGCTTTATAACTCTATTTCATGACGCTCAAGGGCTTTGTAAGTAAGAATATAGCCCATCTTCTTACTTACCTCTGCCTATGCAGAATATCAAACAATGAGCGACATAAAGTGAAGGTCAAAGTCTCTCAGTCTTCTGACTCTTTGCGACCCCATGGACTATACAGTCCATGGAATTCTCCAGGCCAGAATACTGGAGTTGTTAGCCTTTCCCTTCTCCAATGGATCTTCCCGACCCAGGAATCGAATTGGGGTCTCCAGCAATGCATGCAGATTCTTCACCAACTGAGCAATCAGGGAAGCCCAAGTGACATAAAGGGGCCAGGCTAACCTCTGAATGGAGCCCTCAAACAGGCTACCTGGCGCTGATAGTGGCCCTTTAAGCACATGATGTTTTGACAGAGTGCTGAGTGGTTGTGGCATTAGTTGTGCAAGATTTAACACAGAAACCATTCTTAAAAGTTTTAGGGAGTCTAGTTGCTTCTTAAAAGCAGGACTTGTGAGTTTCTTTGGTTTCAGTGCCTTATTTTTAACATTCTTTGAAGGGCCTTTCAGTTCAATGATCTGTGAAAGTGCAATCTTGTTTCCATTTTTAGCCATCCACTGCTGTTATCATAATAAGCCCAATGTTTTAAACGTGTGTCTTCTGGTATAATTTCTCCCTAGGCAGGACTATCTAAGCCATTCATTCCCCCTGCCCCATTCCCACAAAGATAATATCTGGATAATGGATGCATTAGAAGAATGCTAGGATCATTCTCAACTTACCTCTCTCACTTTTTAAAATTGCAATGAATAGTTATTGTCTCAAGAAAGTTTTCTTTTGATTTTGTTTTTTGTCAGGAGTTGGAAAACGGCTTCCGACTCAGGGTCCCTCAGGAAGTGGCAGTCAGATGTCACCTGGGGCTTCAGTTTCTGGATGCTTCACTAAGACTCGAGTTCCCACTTCCAGGTTGGCTCAGTCACATGGAGGCCTGGCAAGTTGATGCTGGCAGGTGGAAGGAGGCCTCTGTCCCTCCACTCAGCTCCTCCATGGCTGTTGTGCAGCCTCATGGCATAGCCCTTGGTTTCCTCCAAGAGCAAATGGCACAGAGAGAAAACAAAAGGAAGCCACAGTGCCTTGCATAGGATGTTGTGGTAGAAGGCCATTTCCTCCATATTCTGTATGTTCAAATGAGTTGCTGTGTTCTGCCCAGACTAGAGGACAAGGCACTAGGCTCTGTCTTTCAGAAGGAAAAATGTCAAAGGATTTAAAACCACCACAATCCACTTTTCTTCATCTCTTGTGCCCCATAACAGGCCAGACTCTTATCACTTCTTACTGCAGTGACACAGACAGTTCCAACTGGTCTTCTTATGCTCACTCTTTTTCAGTTCTTCTCCATTTCTATTCTGTTATCCATGTAGCAGCCAAAGTGATCATTTAAAAATATAAATCTATCATCGCCCAGTTCTTAACTTTGAGTGGCTTATTATTGCGCTTGGAATAAAATACAGAGCCCTTTTCACACTCCGTGATGAGCACTGGTCATAACAAACACCCTCTTCACAAGAGAAGACTCTACACAGGGACATCACCAGATGGTCAATACCAGAATCAGATTGATTATATTCTTTGCAGCCAAAGATGGAGAAGTTCTATACAGTCAACAGAAATAAGACCAGGAGCTGACTGTGGCTCAGTTCATGAACTCATTATTGTCAAATTCAGACTGAAGTTGAAGAAAGTAGGGAAAACCACTAGACCGTTGAAGTATGACCTAAATCAAATCCCTTATGATTACATAGTACAAGTGAGAAATAGATTAATGGGATTTAGATCTGATAGACAGAGTGCCTGAAGAATTATGGATGGAGGTTAATAACATTGTACAGGAGGCAGTGATCAAGACCATACCCAAGAAAAAGAAATGCAAAAAGTCAAAATGGTTATCTGAGGAGGCCTTAGAAATAGATGAGAAAAGAAAAGACATGAAAGGCAAAGGAGAAAAGGAAAGACATACCCATTTGAATACAGAGTTCCAAAGAATAGCAAGGAGGGATAAGAAAGCCTTCCTCAGCAATCAATGCAAAGAAATAGAGGAAAACAACAGAATGGGAAAGACTAGAGATCTCTTCAAGAAAATTAGAAATATCAACGGAACATTTCATGCAAAGATGGGGACAATAAAGGACAGAAATGGTGTGGACCTATGGAAGTAGAAGATAGTAAGAAGAGGTGGCAAGGATACACAGAAGAACTGTACAAAAAGATCTTCATGACCCAGATAACCACAATGATGTGATCACTCACCTAGAGCCAGACATCCTGGAATGTGAAGTCAAGTGGACCTTAGGAAACATCACTATGAACAAAGCTAGTGGAGGTGATGGAATTCCAGTTGAGCTATTTCAAATCCTAAAAGAAGATGCTGTGAAAGTGCTGCACTCAATATGCCAGCAAATTTGGAAAGCTCAGCATTAGCCACAGGAAATGGTCAGTTTTCACTCCAGTCCCAAAGAAAGGCAATGCCAAAGAATGCTCAAACTACTGCACAATTGGACTCATCTCACATGCTAGCAACATAATGCTCAAAATTCTCCAAGCCAGGCTTCAGCAGTACGTGAACCATAAACTTCCAGATGTTCAAGCTGGATTTAGAAAAGGCAGAGGAACCAGAGATCAAATCGCCAACATTTTCCATGTTGGGTCATGGAAAAATTAAGAGAGTTCCAGAAAAACACCTATTTCTGCTTTATTGACTATGCCAAAGCCTTGGACTGTGTGGATCACAATAAACTGTGGAAAATTCTGGAAGAGATGGGAATACCAGGCCACCTGATCTGCCCCCTGAGAAATCTGTATGCAAGTCAAGAAGCAACATTTAGAACTGGACATGGAACAACACACTGGTTCCAAATTGGGAAAGGAGTATGTCAAAGGTGTATATTGTCACCCTGCTTTTTTTAACTTATATGAAGAGTACATCATGAGAAATGCTGGGATGCACGAAGCACAAGCTGGAATCAAGATTGCCAGGAGAAATATCAATAACCTCAGATATGCAGATGACACCACCCTTATGGCAGAAAGCAAAGAAGACCTAAAGAGCCTCTTGATAAAAGTGCAAGAGGAGAATGAAAAAGTTGGCTTAAAACTCAACATTCAGAAAACGAAGATCATGGCATCTGGTCCCATCACTTCATGGCAAATAGATAGGGAAACAGTGGGAACAATGGATGACTTTATTTTTGGGGGGGGCTCCAAAATCACTGCAATTGGTGACTGCAGCCATGAAATTAAAAGATGCTTGTTCCTTGGAAGGAGAGCTATGACCAACCTAGACAGCATATTAAAAAGCAGAGACATTACTTTGCCAACAAAGATCTGTCTAGTCAAAGCTATGGTTTTTCCAGTAGTCATATATGGATGTGAGAGTTGGATTATAAAGAAAGCCGAGTGCCAAAGAATTGATTCTTTTGAACTGTGGTGTGGAGAAGACTCTTGAGAGTCCCTTGGATAGCAAGGAGCTCCAACCAGTCCATCCTAAAGGAAATCAGTCCTGAATATTCATTGGAAGAACTGATGCTGAAGTTGAAACTCCAATACTTAGGCCACCTGATGCAAAGAGTTGAGTCATTTGAAAAGACCCTAATGCTGAGAACGATTGAAGGCAGGAAGAGAAGGGGACAGCAAATGATGAGATTGTTGGATGGCATCACAGACTCGATGGACTTCAGTTTGAGTAAGCTCCAGGAGTTGGTGAATGACAGGGAAGCCTGGCATGCTGCAGTCCTTGTGGTCACAAAGTATTGGACACAACTGAGCAATTGAACTGAACTGATGTCCTACATATCACCTCTTTTCATGCAGCTCTTCCCTGCGCTCCTGAGGAATTCTAACCTCCCCATGACTCAGACAAGTCAGTCTCTCCCTGATTCAGGGCCTTCACATTGGCTGCTCACTCTGTCTTGGTCTTTCCCCTTGATTTTCTGTGACTAGCTTTAGTCTTTGACTTTCCACTTAAATCCTTCTCCATCTGAGAAAGTTTCCCCTTTGAAACTAAAGAGCTTTCCAGGATGAAATTAGAGTACCACCTTTCCGCTGTTCTCTCTTTTCTTTAAAAAGAAAAGAAAAACTTTATTGAAGTATATTTGACATTTTACAAACTCACCATTTCAAAAATGTTCAACTTCATATATTTTGGCATATGAAAACAGCTGTAAAAGTATCATCACAAGTAAAACAATCAAAATGTCACCCCCAGATTTTCCTCATGACTTGTCCTAAAGAGCATTTTTCATTGGGTCTTGAGTTAAAATGCTGGTTAATCATTCCAGTAGGTATTACAGTTTACAATCAGTTTTGCCTTTATTTCAGTCTGTAGTAACTTTGTCTCTACAATTACAAATCTTGAAAAAACTCAAGTTTCACATAAAAAGAAAATATATATGTAGAGTTCAGTGCTGTATCTCAGTAATCACATCACCTTATACGTTGTAGATGTTGCATTTTTTTTTCTTTTTTTTAATTTATTTATGTTTTAATTGAAGTATAATTGCTTTATAGAATTTTGTTTTCTGTCGAACCTCAACATGAATCAGCCTTAGGTATACATATATCCCTTCCCTTTTGGATAATTTTTTGAATAAATATTTGATTGTGCATACTATTAACTGCCTTTAAAGAGACAGAGTTAAGTGTTCTGGTGCTAAGTCAGGCAGCTGGTAGTGTCAAGGAGATTAAGATTCACTTAGGAATGTAGGGATTGATGCTGTTATAGCTGCTCTTTGCATATGAGTAGTTTATGAATTTTAACAAATTAGGTGAAAGCCTTCTAAATATGAAAAAGAGAATGAGATGCTACGTATGCATTACAAATAAACAAAGAAAAACAAGACCCTATTGGGCTGCCATGTAAGGTAAGTTAAGAAAAGTGAGCATTGAATGCCATCTATAGTAGCCTGTTGTTATTTCAGAATAGAAAGAGAAGGAATCATTGAAGTTGTTTAGCCTGACCCCGACTTTTCATCGTCTTGGCTTTATTTAAATGTAGTTAATACGACACTAGTAAATGAGAAGACACATTTATCTGTCTATACATGTTTTCCATCATTCTTAAGGAAGCAAAGTTAGGAAAATACAAATATCACTCAAAATATGTTTGAATTTCTCTTAAAGGGAAGATTAGTTTAACCATTTTCTGGAGTGGCCCATTCTGGGTTGGTAGCAAATTGTTTATTTTTAAGATTTTTGAAGACTTAGAAATCTTTACACAGATGTTAGGAAATATATTTGTACATGACAAAACAGATGCTTTGTTCACATTTATTTTGGTATTCATATATTATAGTGAGTTGTAATGAGGCCACTGTATATTGGGGAGAGAAGCAATGTCAGAATTACAGGGTCTGAATTTGAATTTGGGTATATTTAAGCAGATTTCTTTCCTCTACAATTCCTAAGTTAAGCATATATGGCAGTCATTCAACATTTTCTGAACTCACACATTCCTATACAATTTTAATATGCACAGTAAGAAGAACAACACATCTGTGGGTTGTATTCTTTTTAAATGCATTAAAACATCCATTTGATAAACCAAGCACAACAGAATCTACAACTCTCTTTGACTTAATGTTTTTGTGGTTGTTGACTAATAGCATAGAAAATTACAGGCAATTAACATGACAGTGCAATGCCACTCACATTCAAGTAGTTCTTGACTATGTAACTTTCAGGAGTCTGTGCTGTGGATTCGTTCAGCACATACAGGATGACAAAACCTCAGCTGAATGTATCTATCTGCATTGATCTTCACAGTTGACCCGGTAGGTAGATATTCTGAGATCAACCCTACTTAACAAATAAGAAAACTGTGGCTTAGGTAGAACTTGCCCATAATACCATAGCTTGTAAGTTGTAGAATTGAATTGAAACTTGAATGTGTAGCCTCTGAAATCATCAGGCAATGTTTATTGATTTTTAAGTCTGTATGATGACACATTTTTATTTCACCCTAGATTCTAGATTGGTTATTTTTGATAGCAAAAAAAAAAAATAGGTTATATTTTAGGACAGATAGAGATTCCATAAGAATGTTCTGCCTTGGCTAAGCTCTAGATGTGTTGAAGGTATCAAGACAACCTGCATGTGGGTTGATGGATTTCTTTCATCTGCTCCTAAACTGAATGATTAAAGCCAGTTTTGCCTTGTAGCTAACAGTATATGATAAAAATTGAACCAGTTAACATTAGGAAGACAATAAGTCATCAGCAGCAGCATCACCCTCTGAGGTAGTCACATATATTGATTATCTGTGATGTCCCAGTCAGTTCTGAATGGTTATGCTTGTATTTAAATAAAATCATATATTTCAATATATCCTGCAGTCTAGCAAGAATCACATTATTTTTACACAAATGGGTGTTTTCAGGCAATCTCATTATTTTTGTATTTCAAGAGTACTGTGCCTTAAAGACCTTGACTCATTTAGGAATGGCATGCAAATTGGGCTGCCTGAAAATCTTTTGGCACATATTCAAGATAAATTTTCAAAAGTGGGAGATGACTTTGGGAATATAATGCATCACTTTGCTTACCTAGTTAATGGCTTTCAGTCAGGTATTTTATTGGAGAGCTACATTCTGTTGGAGTAATGTTGAATAGGACTCCTGAGAATCTGTTGTCTTTTGAAAATCTGAAACATTACCTATCAAGATCTCTTAGGCCCATTCTCTGTGCAAGATATTTACTTATCCATTGATTCCATGAAATATGCAAATTCTTTGCTCTTCTTAAGTAGATAATCTGGTAAAGGATGACTTCCCTGGTTGATCCTGCAATATAATAGGGTGGAGCTTGGTGAGTTTGCTATTATTAATATCAGATCAAAAGAAAAGTGTGTGCGTAAGGGTCTATGTGTCTTTCTATATAATTGTGTATGTGTATTACATGTGTAGTTAGTTTTTTTCTTGCTCTTTTTCAAAGAAAAATGTGATGAATTTTGCATATTTCTTGCCTCTGATCTCAGCCTATTAGTGGAAACACCTCAAGATCTGACTATATTTGGAAAAATTGTAAACTTCTTGAAGAAGTAATATTTGTCATACTGGACATAGTTTCATATCATATTGAGTATGTGACCAATTTTTAACCAAGTAAACTACAGACTCTGACATGTGATTTAAGTTGTACTTTAGAGACAATAGTGCATCCTTTGATGGTGACTATACTTTCTTTATGACCAACCTAGATAGCATATTCAAAAGCAGAGACATTACTTTGCCAACAAAGGTTCGTCTAGTGAAGGCTATGGTTTTTCCTGTGGTCATGTATGGATGTGAGAGTTGGACTGTGAAGAAGGCTGAGTGCCGAAGAATTGATGGTTTTGAACTGTGGTGTTGGAGAAGACTCTTGAGAGTCCCTTGGACTGCAAGGAGATCCAACCCGTCCATTCTGAAGGAGATCAGCCCTGGGATTTCTTTGGAAGGAAT
>NW_011495035.1:8952404-8977347 GCF_000754665.1 Bison bison bison
GACTCATTGGAAAAGACTCTGATGCTGGGAGGGATTGGGGGCAGGAGGAGAAGGGGACGACAGAGGATGAGATGGCTGGATGGCATCACTGATTCGATGAACGTGAGTCTGAGTAAACTCCGGGAGTTGGTGATGGACAGGGAGGCCTGGCGTGCTGCGATTCATGGGGTCACAAAGAGTCGTACACGACTGAGCGACTGATCTGATCTGATCTGATCTGATACTTTCTTTGCTTGTCTTACGATTTCATGGCATATTTTTGTTAACTTCTTCAAAACACTGGCCAATATCACATAATTTATTAAGTATTTCTGTGATGCATTCTTTCTATTATTATCAAATGGCAATAAGTTTTATAGTAAAAAGATTTGTTTAGGGCATTTTAAAGATGATATTGTTCATGCTTGCTATGGCAGGTCCCATTTGAGTCTACATCTCTCCCATAGATTATAGGACATATTCCACAATGTCACACATTGTGAACAAGAGAACGGGATTTATTGGGAAACTCACATAGGTCAAGAGTTAGCACAGAGAAAAGCCAGAAATCCCCTAATCCTCTATAGCCAACCAAAAGATAAGTCAGAACCTGACTTCCTTGAGCCTGAAGTGTGGGTCTGTGTTCCTGTCAAGAGCCTCTTTGCTCCAGTCATCTACCTTGTCAGTAAAGGATCAGGCTGCTTGGGCCCCAGGCAGATGATCTGTAGGAACTCTACCTGGGTCTGAGTTCTCAGAGACCCTCAAGCCATGTGGATGGTATAGTTTTCCCTTGTATGGAGCATGAGCTTGGGTGCAACCTCTTCTTCTGGGAGAGAGCAGGGCATCCCTATCCTATTTGTCATGTTGCCCGTGAACACCAAGTGAGCTTCTGTGTTTATTTCCAGACACTCCTGCTCTTTCAAACCATATCAGTAGATTTTCATGATCTTTAAGCACACAGGTATAATATTTTGTCGAGGCAGGTCACCTCTTAGAGTCATTCTTTAGTGGAAGTTTCACTATAATAGCCATGAGAATTATTTATCATCCTCTGTCCTAGGTGAGTGGAATTGCTCTAATACTGGCTAAAACAAATGAAGTTCTAATAGTTTTTCTCTTTTATGAGTTTATGAAATGACATCATTCTTAGAGTCTAAACTTTTAAAATAAAAATAGCACTAAAGTCTGTGCCTTCACATGGAATTTAATTAAAAACAATAAATGAACACCTATATAGATATGTTAAACTTATTGATTATGTTTTAAAGGTCCTGTGGTTTGAGTGTAGGTAGTATTAAATGTTTAGAATAGATTTCATAACCACCCTGATTTACATATTTCTTTGGGGAGCAGCAGGTGAGAAGCATATTGAATTATGCACAACCCCTACATTGATTTATATGCAAATTAATTTACTAAACAAATTATAGGCAATCCATTGAGCATATTTATTTCATTTTAAGAGACTAATAAAATGGACATTTCTTGTCTTCCAAATTCTTCCTGTATTTTATTTTATTTATTTATTTTTTTTTGAGTTAAAAAAAAATTTTTTTTTAACTTCACAATATTGTATTGGTTTTGCCTGTATTTTAATTTGGGTAAAAATGGTAATGTTGACAATGATAATCCTAATTTGATCCATAGTAAGAGCAATAAGCTATGGGATGTTTACTCTGGTGGTAATAAAGAACTGAGCCAAATACGTATTTACACATGTGTGTATATATTTAATCCATGCACCATCCCTGGGAGGTAGATTCTTTTATAGGTCTATTTTTCGGATAGGGAAACATAATTAGAAAATCCCATCATTTGCCTTTGATCTCTCTGCAAGCAGAAGCAGGATTTGAATCGAGGTGGTTTGACTCTAAGAGCCCATGCTTGTTACCACTATTCAACACTGCCTCCTGTCCACAAGTTGTAAGACCATCCTGTAGATATAATTTTAATTCATGAATGTTATCTGCTGAGGTTTTTTTTTTTTCTTTTAAGATTGGATATTGAATTTATTGAATTGGACAGTGAATTGGTTTCATATCTCATAACTGATCATGCCTGTTTTGGTACTGTGTACAGGACATAGTTAAATATTAAAGGAAACATTCTTGATAATATCTTCTTTGAGGTTATCTGACTTCCACATGTATTAATAATAAATATGAACTCAGAAACTGATTATTTTGGGAGATCACTGAACAAAATGGCTTGAACTTTGAAGTAGGAAAGGGATAGAGACCAGGTCACCAAAAAGCATAGTTTGCAAATACCTTGGTGACCACATTTGGCAGCCACTATTATTTCCAAGGCATCTGCAAAGCAACCTACATTCTTTTGCAGCTACTACTACTCTCCTCATCTTTTTTTCAGAGACTATCATGAAAATTATAGCAAGGTCAGTCCTTTGTTGTAAATTTAATAAAGACCACAACATGGGCCTGCAAAGGGAAGGGACAATGTGTGTGTGTACCCGACTCTGCGACCCCATGGACTGTAGATCACTAGGCTCCTCTGTCCATGGAATTGTCCAGGCAAGAATACTGGACTGGGTTGCCATTTCCTTTCTCCAGGGGATCTTCCTGACCCAGGCATCAAACTCAGGTCTCTCGCATTGCAGGCAGATTCTTTACTGTCCAAGCCACCAGGAAAGCCCCACAGGTACAGTGCCTCTTCTGAATTTGGTATGTCTCTTCCAACTTCAGAATTAACATGTTAAATGAAGTTTTAAGAGCTTTCAAAGGTCTTTGGCAGGGAATATCTTATACTTGAAGGAGAGAACCTGCACAAAAGTTCATGAAAATGCCAAAGCATGTCTGTCCTGACTTAGGGCCCGTGAATCATAATTCTGAGCAACTTCAGCACAGAGCTATAGCCACATGGTACATCTGGTGACTGACAGCACCCCAGCTGTTCCCCAGAAACGTGCAAAAGAAATAATCAGCAGCCTGAAGCCATGAAAGGCAGCAGCTGAGAAGCACTGCTGTGTGTCTATGACACCAGCAATGCAGAGGAGCACAGGCTCAATCCAAACTGCCCCCACCAACCCCCCACCTGCCACCGTGTGAAGATGCTTATGGATCAAGAGTCCACAGATGCGGAAATCAGACTTTATCAAGTCTGAGTTGTCAGAGATGACGTAACAGTGTTCACCAGTCCCTTAAAACAGTGTTTACCCCCCCAACTAATCCTGTGACTTGAAAGTACAAGAAAAGTACTGTGGAAGTTCTTCTGAACTTTTGAACATTTGAACAACCTACCTGTAGGAAGAGTAATTACACTTTGTGTAATTCCTGTGGGAAGAGGAATTACACTTTGTCAGTTTTCTTCTTCCTCCCCCTCCCTATTGAACTATTTTGCATCCATCTATTCTAACCAGGCAGCTGCTCAAATTTTTGTTCATGCTTTGGTTGCCTCAGGAATTGATTTTTGTAATTCTCTTTTATGACCTTCCCTTACTGGGCTATTTTGAGGTTGCAACATACTCTGAATTCAGCAGGTGCTTCAAGCCTGGCAGCATCTTATTGCCTCTCTTCCGGCTCCCTTTAGTGATTCCCAGTATCAAACGTGATTGCTCCTTTGATTTTAATTTTTCCTTGCTGTGTCACCGAACAACCTTGTTAGTCTTATCACTGAGCCCAGTTGGCAGTGTGAGGAGGTCTGAGTGGTTCCACACTCTGTAAACTGCAGTGGTATTAGCAAGTACAATTGCACTTTCCCAACCACCCAACCCACTCCAGTGTTCTTGCCTGGAGAATCCCAGGGACAGGGGAGCCTGGTGGGCTGCCGTCTATGGGGTTGTGCAGAGTTGGACACGACTGAAGCGACTTAGCAGCAGCAGCAGCAGCAACCACCCAAACCATATTGTACAGGAAATCTTCGTGCTTATTTTGTGGGAGAAAATGCTTTAGAGAGAAAAGAGAAAAAGAAAATCAAACTAAACTCTGTCTGCCTCTCAACATTCTAATCACCAATGATTGGAATTTTCAGGAACCAATTTCCATTTTATTCTATTTAACATTGAATTTAGGGTGTGTGTGCATGTGTGTGTAGGTAATATATACACACACCTAAGTATTTTATTATGGTATTTGAGCTACAGTGAAACCAGCACCCTTTCCTTTATTTTGTATGTGTATCCCTTTAACTCTATAATTCAAAAATATCAAGAAACGTATGTAGCTTTAATAGACATTCAGTGAAGTTAGACATTAAAGGAAAATAAATATAGATAGCTCCCAGCAGCTAAGGCCCTACAAATCAATCCAATTAGTTGATGTATTTATTTGTACATGTACAGCCATGACATTTGTAGAAATGTTGTCCCAACATATATACATAAATGGAGAGATAAAGATACAGTTCCTTGGCTTTGTAGCTGAACAAATTTCCTCAAGCTGTTACTAATGGTAATAACTTTTCCCATTTAAAGGGCATCTTCAAATGGTACAGCAAGGTTATTTTTTATCTCCTGGGCTTTCAAAGTAATTTTTAATCTAAAAATAATATACTTAGAAATATACAACAGAATACATTATTAACAATAACAGCTGGTCTTTATTGAACATTTGCTGTGTATCCAGCATTATGTTAAGGGTTTCACATACAGTGTCCCATTTTCATTTTCAGTGGATTAGTCAGTGGCAATTGCAGATGTTCTCTTTGCTAAGGAATCAGTGACGGTAATCTAGATTTGTAGTAGACTGAATTGTAGACTTATTTTGAGGATGAGTATCCATTTTAAGCACTTTATTTTACTTGGTGTATATATTTTGGATCAATATGAATTAACTTAAAAGTAGCTTTAGTCACACTGTACATAAGACTAGGAAAATGTCTATCATTCGTTTCAGAGATTAAGAGGTATCCACATGTGGGGGTTATGGTTGTGGAGTTTGGCTGAAGCCCTTCTACCCTACTCCTTGGCACTGCTACTAACTATTGTTGTGGTTGTTTCGTCGTTAAGTCCTATCCAAGTGTTTGCCACACCATGGACGGCAGCCCACCAGGCTCCTCTGTCCATGGGATTTGCCAGGCAAGAATACCAGAGTATTCAAGAATACTGAAGTAGGTTGTCATTTCCTTCTTCAGGTTATCTTCCTGAACCAGGGATCAAACCGTGTCTCCTGCTTTGGCAATGGGATTCTTTACCACTGAGCCACCAGGGAAGCCCCTGATACTGATTGCAGGTTCCACTTTATCCCAGTTTTACAGCTGATGAAGCCAAGACATAAAGAATGTAAATGCTTTTTCAGGATCATAGTGCTGATAGTGGTGAAGAACTAACACAAAACTAGTCTTTCTGAACCAGGATCTCTGAGCAGTTACCCACCATGCACTCTTGGCCACTTTTAGTTCTCTGGTAATCTGCTTTCCTTAGGTCCCAAATTTGTGGACTTTTATTCTGATGCTATTTTCTCCATCCTTTTGGTTACTTTAAAATAAACTCTGTTTGTAACTATGATGATGATGGTGAGTCACTAGACCAATAGTGTCAGAAGACACTCAGAAACCCCATCTAATGACTCAACAGCTTTGTCTGCAGCACTTTCTGTATTACAGCCATCTTTTGTAGCCTGGTTCATAGCATTCATCAAACTTCTTTTGGTTAACAGTTTGTATCACCAGAGAATCCTTGACTCATCAGTCACAGAAAAATAATTCCTTGGAGGGAGTTACATCAGCATTATACATTATTGCATTAGAGTGTGCCTTTCTCACTTCTCTAGCAGAGATCCAATTCCTGAGGGATTAAATGGAGAAAGAAGCACCAGGTGAGTTGGATGAGGTTCTCATTGCCTGAGGCCCAAGTCGTTAATAAGAGGCTAAAATATCTTCTTCAGTGAAATTTGGAGCACTTGTTTCTCAATTGCTAAAAAAATCAGAACCTTGATTAGGGGACTCTACCCATCCCTGTTTTAGTTATAGAATTCTTAGTAATAGATAGCATGTCACCCACAGATTACAAGTGTTATGTGGTAGGAATATAACAGAGACAAGAGAGAAGACTGCTGTACTGGTTACGTTCTTTATGAAGCACAAATTTGCCCTCTGAATGTGCTGTCCCACATTTTGGCTTTGGGGGAAAAGAAAGCTTAAGTAAATGGGGTTTCAGTGAGCACACGTGGGAGTATGTCCTGTCGTATTAAGGCAACCTACTAAACTGAACGTTTAAATCCTAGGGTGGTTTAGGTGACTGAGTGAATATGAATATGGGGAAAAATTGTTTCTTCACTTACCTGACTCTAATTTGCTGTTTAAAATGCCTTCTGGAATTCTTGAGTCCCTTTCCATGATTCTATACCTCTCACTTCTCTACCCAATTATAATTGCCAGGAATTATGTTTTTCATTCACGATGGAACAAACTTTTTACTCCACATGACTAGGGAATAATATTTAGGGTTAATTAAATAGTAATTTACCTTTCCCTATATGCCAAACATTGAAGACTAATAAAATTATAAGCCCGGTGTCTTTTTTATGTGGAAAATAGATGACATAAACTTCTTTGATTGAGAAGGTACTTTGTGATTTCCTAAGATGGAAAAATCTTTAGAAATTATCGGTCTCTGGTAGTGTTATGCACGTGCCAGTTCATAGAGATTTTTCCATGGTGCGAGAAGCAGATAATCAAATCTCTAAAGAAACAAAATCCTATGGAAATTAATTCTGGTGTTCTGCTGATTTAAGTGTCTGAATAAAATGGATTAGGTAAACAGAAAAAATAAAC
This sequence comes from Bison bison bison, assembly GCF_000754665.1. Lineage (NCBI taxonomy): Eukaryota > Metazoa > Chordata > Mammalia > Artiodactyla > Bovidae > Bison > Bison bison. Next base: position 8,959,113 of record NW_011495035.1, read on the forward strand.
ATGTAAATAGTAGAGATAGTAGTTTCTAAATATTGAATTCAGAAACTTTTGATTAAAGACTTTTTTCTTTATTTCCTGTGCTTGAAAGAAAACTAAGTTGTATATGAGAGCTCCAGTCAAATAAAAATAGCCCTTTATGGGCACATGTATTATTCCTTCTTTACCAAAGCTCTGTCTCTCATCACGAGCAGTTTAGGAAGATAGTGACGAGACATGGATATGTATCCTACCTCTTCACTTAGGAGTTGTGTGCATCATTTGAGATCAGCGACACAGTCTAGCTTGTGCCACAATAAAAAGATTTCAGTGACACAACACTGCAAATACTTGTATTTCCCTCACACGATGTCTTCCAAGGTGTTTGTCACCAAGGGGTCTCTACTATTAGTTTATTCAAGGACCTCGGCTGTTGGAGGATTCCTCTTAACACCTGTTTTAAACACCATTGACAGGAGGAAGGGAAATGTAAATAATTGAGATTACTCACATTTCTACCTGGAAGTGACACATAACTCTGTCACGTTTCATCTGCCAGTGCGCATCACGTGGTCAAGGGCAGAGAAAATAGAATCCTACCATGTGCCCAGCAAGATGTTACTCATGGCAACTATGCCGTGTGATTTTGTATGAATCTTGGTACATCTGAGCTCCACTGGTCTGTTTAAAAACATGTAGAGGATTCACCTGATTTGACCGCTGTTTCTGCGACCATCCTCTGACCTTGTATAACCTGGAAACCAGAATAAATCTTTCTTCCCCATTCATTTAGCTTTTCTTTTTTAAATTCCTATGTGTCAGACGCTGGCTAAACTTTGGAGAAATCACAGAAAGCAGAAACAGACAAAATATTTGACCTCAGGGATCTTATATCACAAGTAACAGTGTGGTACTTCAGGAGGTAGAAAGTTCTAGTAAGAAGAATAAAGCAGGGTTGATTTTTTTCAAGGTAAACTTCTCTAATAGGAATAAACATGCAGACTCCAGAAAGAGTCTCTGGTTATCAGTAGGAGAAGCCTTCTGAAAAATCGAAGAGTGAATACAGAGCCCTAACGCTGGATGCTCCTGGGGAAATAAGAGGACCAGATGGATCCTAGAGCATCTGGAGTGCAGTAAGGACCCTGGGAGGAAGTGGGGGACTTAATGAGAGACACAGCAGGGTGTCAGGTCTTGAGGAGCCCTGTATTCATAGTAAGAAATTTGAGCTTTATTCTGAGAGAAGATGAGGGCTTTGAGCAGAGGGGTGTCATGGCATGACATGACTTTCTCTGGCTTCTCTGTGGAAAAAATCCCATAGGACAGCAATAAGGAAGCAAGGAGCATCACTGGGTACCCCCTGTAGTCATCCCTGTTAGATGATGTAGGCTTAGACCGGAATGGGAGTGATAGCATTGTTTCATCAACGGATTCTGGATGCGCCTTCAGATTTGTTAATGGATTGTGTGGGGGGATGTGAGATGACTATGGTAGTTATTACTATGTAGATGCTGCAGATGTAGCTATGAAACTAGTAGACAACCTGTGCAGGCTGGTACAGTTCCAAGATATGGGATTGCAGACATTTAATTTTCATAGGGATTAATTCTAATCAAGGGAGACAAACAGTGAAGAAAGTTGGAAGATTATTAGTGAGAAAATAGACAATAGTTAGTAGTAGAAAGAAAATTTGAAGATGGAACTTGAGTGACTTAAATAACTATATCGGACACGTGTCCAGCAAGCCTGGGAGAACTGAAGCCTAAGCAAAGAGAAGGCAGACATCACAAGATTAGAGAAATGGGAGGGGAGCCCTCAAGCAGACATGTGCTGCAAGGGTCCATAGGCTTAGCCAGTGATGGCAAGGTTATGGCCTCTGTAGTTTAAAGTTAAGGATGGGAAGAGGAAATGAAAGGAGACAAGAAAACTGGACCAATGAAATTCTTTTAGTTAGTAGGATTTTTTTCTCTTTAATTTTAAGAATAAAGAATGTTTTACACTTTAAAAAAAACACAAAGCTCAAGTGTGATCTCGAGTGGCCTCAGATTGCAATAGTTTGAAGAAGAGTTTTGGTTCCCAGCCAGAGATTGAGGTCCTGCCGCAGTGCTGACAGTGCCAGATCTTAGTCACTACACCGGTGGCCAGTGACAAGGCCCTGCCCTTTGGCTTTACAAAAAAGTACTCCCTGTGTTGTGCTTAGTCATGTCCAATTTTCTGCAATTCCATGGACTGTAGCCTGCCAGGCTACTCTGTCCATGGGGATTCTCCAGGCAAGAATACTGGAGTGGGTTGCCATGCCTTCCTCCAGGGGATCTTCCCAACCTAGGGATTGAATCCAGGTCTCCCACATTGCAGGCAGATTCTTTACCACCTGAGCCACCAGGGAAGCCCGTGAGAACTGGAGTGGGTAGCCTATCCTTTTTCCAAGGGATCTTCCCAACCCAGGAATCAAACCAGGGTCTCCTGCATTGCAGTTGGATTCTTTACCATCTGAGCTATGAGGGAAGCCCTCTATCCACATATACTGTACTCTTTTCCTCCTAAGAAACATTTCACTTATTTCACTACTTTCCATCTTTGTGGGCTGGTAAAGAATCTGCCTGGGTTGGGAAGATCCCCTGAAAAAGGGATAGGTGGAACAGACAAAAGGGCTCTGAGAGTTGCACTTGTGGAGTTTGAATCACTTATATGGGGCACTTCTTCCTGGTTTCCTTTGGCCAGTCATTTTGATTTTCCTGGTTCTGAGTCTCTATTTGGTCTATCTCAGGATCCTCCCATGGTTGTGTATGCATCTCTCAGCCAAGGTGGGTTCCAGCAAAGAGGACTATGGGTAGCCTTGGCATCACTCCTCATTTCACCTGCAAGGAGTTTTCTAGTCAGGAAGGTCTCCTTAATTCTGAGAATGAGAAATATGAAGTCTCTTGTCTTTTATCTGGGAAGGTCCCAGCCTCCTCTCTCAGTTGTCCTGCCTTTTCATCTTGGAATATCAGTATTCATAGGCAGGGAACAAACTCCAAGTATTTCCCCAGGGAGTGTGGAGGGCCATCTATCTCCTGCCTCAAGTGAAGGGAGAGGGTGTTTCAGCATTGATAGGAAGCCCACAAAGGCCAGGTCACACCGGGCTCTTATGCTAGGGTAAGAAGTCAATCGGGTTTTCTTGATGGCTTAATGGTAAAGAATCTGCCTGCAGTGCAGGAGACACAAGAGACATGGGTTAGAATCCTGGGTCGGGAAGATCTCCTGGAGGAGGAAATGGCAAACCACTCCAGTTTTCTTGCCTGGGAAATCCCATGGACAGAGCCTGGCAGGCCATAGTCCATGGATCACAAAGAGTCAGACGTGACTGAGCACACGAGCATGTCACATCAAGGAATTTAGATTATTGTGATTCTGTAGCCATAAAAAGTCATTTTAAGCTTTCAAACTGAGTTTATGGCCCAATTTACCCTTTAAGTAAAAATTTACCCTGATTGCTGAAGAATGGACTTTAGCCTTGAGACCATTTTGGAGCCTGTTGTCCTGTGACCAATTTCACATTCTTTTCTTATCTTTGCACAACCAATTGCTGTACATTTTGTTTTTATTTTTTTATTATTTTATTTTATGTACATTTTGTTTTTATTTATTTTTTTATACATTTTGTTTTTAAAGTGAAATAAATATTTGCCCCTCTAAGCCCACACCATTCAGCATTCTTAACAAATGAAATGATCCTTAGAAATAGACTAACAAATAGCTATGGGTTGCCCTTTCTTTGTAAGCTCTGCATCTTTAACAAATTGTATTTCATTCAAATGAAATTTTTCCTGAATATTTAACACTTACTTACCATTTTAAATGGAGGAGAGCAATACTCCACATCTTTTCCTCTGCCTCACCTGTGTTAATAGATTGATGAAAAGTGATGACCTCAGAGACTCTTCAGATCTCCAGACCAGGGAGTTTTATAGCTGTGTCCTCTGCTTTGTCCAGGGCTGCTGGCTGTTACTTATTGTGCTTCAGTTTTTTCAGCCCTCCGCAAGCTCCCTTAGCAAGCTTTGATCAGTGATTTTAAGCTCCTCTCTGACTACATGCTGCCTCTCTTGCCAAGTAAAGTATATGGACTTTGTTGAGTAAATTATATATCCTTCTAAGGACTGGCATTCATCTAAGGACTTGGTATCTGACTTAACCTATTGCTTTTTTGCTAAAAACTGCCATGTGAGTGAGGAATAGAGTACAAGTTGTTTACATATCTCTTGTAGAGGGATGTCCACTGAAGTTGATTATGGACATATGTACAATCCAGCAATAATGGTTCTAGGTTTCTGCTTGAGAGGAACATGAGCATGTACGTAAGAACACAGGTACCCAGTGTTCATCATAGTGCTGTGTTAATAGTAAAGAGACAGAAGCAACCTAACTGTCCATCAGAAAGGGAATGAATAAATAATTTCAAATTCACATAACAGAATACTACATAATAAATAACTAAGTTAGAACTGCTTATATTAATGGGAATACCTGCAAAAATGTAATATTGTGTGTAAATAGAAAATTTCAAAATAATATAGAAATACAGTGCTGTTTATAAACATTTAGAAATATAAAATTATATGGTTGCCGTCATTCAGTCACTCGATTGCATCCAACTCTTTGAGACCCATGGACTGCAGCATGCCAGGCTTCTCTTGTCCTTCACCATCTTCTGGAGCTTGCTCAAACTCATGTCTGTTGAGTCAGTGATGCCATTCAACCATCTTGTCCTCTGTTGTCCCCTTTTCCTCCTGCCTTCAATCTTTCCCAGCAACACGGTCTTTTCTAGTGAGTCAGCCCTTCTCATCAGGTGGGTGAACCACTGGGGCTTCAGCTTTAGCATCAGCCCTTCCAACGAATATTCAGGGTTGATTTTCTTTAGGATTGACTGGTTTGATCTCCTTGTAGTCCAAGGGACTCTCAAGAGTCTTCTCCAATACCATAGTTCAAAAGCATGAATTTATATGTGTGTATGTATGTAATTTTATATGTGTGTGTATACATAAATTTATACACATACCAATACATGACTAATAGAAGTCTAAAAACATGCATGGTAATGATTCATACACATCTCAGAAAACTTCTGGGAATAAAAGCAGGTAGGGTAGATAGTGAAGGCCTTAGCTGAACCTGTCATTTTTAAATGCCATGTTAAAAAAGAGGTGGATATATTTTAAACTAATCTGTAAATGTTCAGTTCAGTTCAGTCACTCAGTCGTGTCTGACTCATTGCGACCCCATGAACCGCAGCATTCCAGGCCTCCCTGTCCATCACCAACTCCCAGAGTGTACCCAAACCCATGTCCATTGAGTCGGTGATGCCATCTAACCATCTCATCCTCTGGCATCCCCTTCTCCTCCTGCCCTCAATCTTTCCCAGCATCAGGGTCTTTTCAAATGAGTCAGCTCTTCGCATCAGGTGGCAAAGCAAATGTTATTGTGTTAAATCTAACTTTTGAGTTCATTGGTGTCATAATAATTTATGGCCATTACTATGAAATAGAAATATTCAATAATTGAACATATTAAAAAATAAAAAATTGTTTTTTTAAAGTTACTTTTCTCACAAGCCGTATCTTGATCACTTCAATATTTTTTTTCCTGTACTTTATACCATTCCAGTCCATTCTGAAGGAGATCAACCCTGGGATTTCTTTGGAAGGACTGATGCTGAAGCTGAAACTCACATACTTTGGCCACCTCATGAGAAGAGTTGACTCATTGGAAAAGGCCCTGATGCTGGGAGGGATTGGGGGCAGGAGGAGAAGGGGACAACAGAGGATGAGATGGCTGGATGGCATCACTGACTCTATGGACGTGAGTCTCAGTGAACTCCAGGAGTTGGTGATGGACAGGGAGGCCTCGTGTGCTGCGATTCATGTGGTCGCAAAGAGTCAGACACGACTGAGGGACTGATCTGATCTGATCTGATCTGATACTATTCAAACACATAATATAATCTTTTTTGGTGTGAATGACTAAATCATTTTTAGATCTGATGCTCTACTTTAATGTTTAGTTTGACTCTTCAATACAATCACAGAATTTATTGTAAGATCTAACCAGTTCAGTTCCATTCAGTTCAGTCACTAAGTCACGTCTGACTGTTTGCAACCCCAAGGACCGCAGCACTCCAGGCTTCCCTGTCCATCACTAACTCCTGGAGTTTACCCAAACTCATGTCCATTGAGTCTGTGATGCCATCCAACCATCTCATCCTCTATTGTCCTCTTCTCCTTCTGCTCTCAGTCTTTCCCAGCATCAGGGTCTTTTCAAATGAGTCAGCTCTTCACATGAGGTGGCCAAAGTATTGGAGTTTCAGCTTCAACATCAGTCCTTCCAATGAACACCCAGGACTGATCTTCTTTAGGATGAACTGGTTGGATCTCCTTGCAGTTCAAGGGACTCTTAAGAGTCTTCTCCAATACCACAGTTCAAAAACATCAACTCTTCGGTGCTCAGTTTTCTTTATAATCCAACTCTCACATCCATACATGACTACTGGAAAAACCATAGCCTTGACTAGAAGGACCTTTGTTGGCAAAATAATATCTCTGATTTTAATATGCTGTCTAGGTTGGTCATAACTTTCCTTCCAAGGAGTAAGCGTCTTTTAATTTCATGGCTGCAATCACCATCTGCAGTGATTTTGGAGCCCCAGAAATAAAGTCAGCCACTGTTTCCACTGTTTCCCCTTCTAACCAAGGGTTTGAAATAACTTGACTGTAGCAAAATGTTAGGTGTTGTTTCAACTATTTAATAGCCACATGCGATGATGATGCAGTTTTGATGTCAACATCAGGTGAGCATTTGTGCTGTGAGCTGAAGAAATTTCAGGCAGAGAAAAGGAGTTGTAAGCATTTGCCCTAGCCCACCACATAAACCATCTGATTTGAGCCTTATTAGTAATAGACTTTTTAAAAGGCTCACTTGTTTGAGTGCGATGAATGGCAAGGAAATAGTGGCTGGAACTCTCTGATTCCCTGTGGTTCCACATTTGGGGACATCTCTCTAGACATGGGAGTGCCTGGGGATGCTGACATCCTGTAAACAGTCTGGTCTTCCTTCCCTTTCATCATCTTCTGAGGTAAAATAATCAATAAGACAGGTTTAAGGAACCCTCTAGTACTTTAGACAGATCATAGTGAGCCGTTCTATGGAAATCCTGATCTTTCTACTAGGCTTTCTTGGAAAATAACTATGTATGCTTCATGCACTGACAGGTTAATACAGAATTCAGAACAATGAAATAGCTATTTGTGTCTATAAAGTAGAGATAGTTCTCAAGAGCAGTAAGTTCAGTCAGATAACTCTCTTAACTCTAAATAAGTTAATTAAAAATTAAGGATTACCAGACTTGTGGTTGCTAAGGGGTTAGGGGGAAGAGATGGACTGGGAATTTGGAGTAGGTAGATGCAACTATTCCATTTAGAATGGATAAACAACAAGATCCTACTGTACAGCACAGGGAGCTATATCTAATCTCCTGTGATAAAACATAATGAGAAAGAATTTAAAAAAAGGATGTATATGTGTGTATGACTGAGTCACTTTGCTGTATGGCACAGATTGGCACAATATTATAAATCAACTGCACTTCAATAAAAGGAAGAGGATGTGGAAAAAAATTAAAGATGACAAATGTTTCTTTACAGTGTACTTTCTAAAGAAAGTAAATCTTTGGGGCTTGAAAAATTAAATGCTAAACATTTCTTATATGCATATTTCTATATTATATACACATAGGCATAAGTGCCAAGTTGCATCAGTTGTGTCCAACTCTATGTGACCCTATGGACTCAGCCCTCCAGGCTCCTCTGTCCATGGGATTCTCCACGCAAGAATACTGGAGTGGGTTGTCATTTCCTCCTCCAGGGGATCTTCTGGACCCAGGGATCAAACCTGCATCTTCAGCATTGGCACACGGATTCTTTACTACTGCACCACCTGGGAAGCCCCATATTATAAAGTAGATTTATACTGAAATACTATATTTTCCCTTTTAAAACCTCTTCTATGTTTTCAATTTTTAAATGCATTCTCTCCCTTACTAGAAATAAAATGATATTTCTAGATTTGCATAGCCTTACATTTAGCATCATTTTGTTTCATTAAACAAATGTCAGCACTGGTTTCATACACCCCAAACTTATTTTCTTCACCTTAATTTTGAACATGTTCACCCAAACAAAAATACTTATCTTTGTCCTTTTTTATTTCTAATTGATTTCTCCATCCCTAGACCTGCCCAGTGCCTGGCACATGTTAGATACTGAAGTGTCTGATTGACTGGGTAAAGCAACATCCACAGTATTAATATAAGTAAATATAGAAGACCGTGTCTTACAGGTTACACTTGCTATCTTGTGTGCCACTCCTGTTCTACGTTTTCTCTATGCTGCTGCTACTGCTAAGTCACTTCAGTCGTGTCCGACTCTGTGTGACCCCATAGACGGCAGCCTACCAGGCTTCCCCGTCCCTGGGATTCTCCAGGCAAGAACACTGGAGTGGGTTGCCATTTCCTCCTCCAATGCATGAAAGTGAAAAGTGAAAGTGAAGTCGCTCAGTCATGTCCAACTCTAGCAACCCCATGGACTGCAGCCTACCAGGCTCCTCCGTCCATGGGATTTTCTAGGCAAAAGTACATTTTCTCTATAGTCCTTACTAATATGTCTACGCCTTTACTTGTTGGCTTTTGTCTGTCTCTCTCCATATAAATGTTCTATGTACACACTCTGAGAAGATGGGGATTTTACTGTCCCGACTGCTGTACAAAGTGTATCACATAACAAATGTATTACAAGTTGTTTATCAAGGAATAAATACTGGTTTGCAATAAGTCTAAAGTAGACTGTTAAAGGAAACGCAAAGAATAGGAGTTCTCCTTTAATTTTCTTCTTCCAGGATTTTAATATGGAATTAAGTTTTTTGAGCATTTCCTATAAGAAAATTATGGATTCACTTCATCTCTTCTTGTCAAGGATGCCATTTCCAAATGTAGAAGTGCATCATTTTGCTTCTACCAGACCTTTAGGAAATTGACTGACTTTTGCATAATAACCTAGGGTCTAGCCCAGTTTTCTCCCTTCTACTCTTGTGATTGTAATCTTCTGTTACTAAAGAAAAACACCTACAATGTTAAAGAGCATCTCTGATACCTTAGCCCTTATTTGCATAATGAGATAATTTTATTTCTTGGGTTGCCATCCTAAAGCCACTTTTTTCTAAGTCTTCAGAAACCTGTGACTATTTTTAAATTACTGTTGCTATACATGATAAAGTTTAAGGCTGTGGCCTTCAGAGATGATTCACTTAATCCATTCTAACATCTCTTTTCAGCAGCACAGCTTTGTATGTGTGTGTGTTTGCTCTCCTCACTCTTTTTTGCAACTGTTTCCACTGAGTCATGTTTCAGCACTTGCAGAAACTCATGACAACTTGTTATCTAGTAAAACCTTCTACTTTGTGCATTTTGTTATTATAGGGGTGGACCAATGTGCTGTAAGTGTACAAAATCTTGATGTAATACAAACCTTAGGTGGAGAAGAAAACACAAAAGATATTTTTATTAGTTTGTTTTTCTAAGAAATTTAATGGTATAAGACTAATATCAGAGCATTTAAAAATCATAAACATGCAGCCAAGTGGAAGAACAACTGTTATGAACATTGTAGAGTGTTTTATCTGAGAATATACTTGTGTTTTCCATTGGCAAAAAGAAATTGACACTGTGTTCCGTTAATAACTTGGGGAAAATACATTTTCAAGTATATGATGCAGGAAGTCATTTGACCTGGAATGGGTGGTTAAATTTGTTTTGGTTGTGTAAACATAACTGAATAATTCTTTTTCTCCAAATAGAGTTGTTCTCACCAAAATTGTTTATCTCTAACATTCTTTATATGTATTATCTCATTTATTCCATGTGATAATCTTTTTAGATATTGTTGTTATCCCTTTTTTACAGATCTTGTCAGCAAAGGTTAGAAATGTGAAGATGTGTCACATTGATGGAATGTGATAGTTCATATGCTTAACCTATTTTTAAAATACTCATTAAACAATCATATTCCATATGCTCTGTGTGCAGCTTTGCAGCTCATGCAGGAGGGGTTTAGAAGCAAAAGTCCTCCCAGCACCTAAGAGAAAGAATGAAACTTGTTAAAAATATGTCTATTATAGATAAGACCCTTTCAAGAATGGGGATAGCTGTGAGACAGAGGTGAATACAGGTATAAGAGAGCAGCAGCCCATGAGCTTGGTAACATCTCCCCAGCTTCATCTCCAAGAGCTCAAGGAAGAGCCAGGTATCTGGATTGTTGGCTTTTTCAGGAAAACGGTGCTCCTCTGAGAGGCATGGATGGACCTGACCCTGCCCAGGTCCAGTAGTGAGAAGATCCTACAAGCGCAATAGGAGACCCAAGTTTGGAGAGAACCATGGTACATTCTGTTTTTTTCTGTGCCCCTTCAATCATCACTATTCCTGATTCAGTGTGTATTGATGTGAATGTAATGTTATGAATGGAAACACAACTAGCAAGGTAACTAGTTATGAGGCCTAGGGGACTGTTCTGAGTCTGATTTTCCCATCTGCAGGATGGGTGGTACTCTCCAGGTGGGACAGCTGTTCATGAATCCACTCCGTGGGTCCAAATAGGAAGATGACTTAGATACTTGCACAATGTCTCAGTCTCATCTTTCCTGGGCCACCTGGTGCCCACCTGGCTTGGACTTCATTTTTAACACCCATGAATGGATGGAATATAGAACAAAAAGGATCCTAGGAATGTTAAATTGACTTTTATTTTTAAATGGAAAGAAGGTTCTCATGAAAGAAAGAATCTAGAGGCAGAAAGGAAGGGCAAACGGGGACGGGACAGAGGATGGAGCTGGGAGAACACATTTTTAAAGAGGCGCCTTAAACACTTAGGAAATACATTTGGGAGGGAGACTGGCTATGATGCTTGGCTCTCTGTAGTGTAACAGACTGCCCCTGTGGCATCACTTATACAGATGACTCTACAATTTTTAATAATATTTCTAAAGTCAGGTGAGCTTTGCTTTTAAGTGCACCAAATCTATAGTGATGTGTACTACTAGGTGGTCTGGCTTTATTCTGGATGCATAGGGATTGGAATATTCTAAAGCTGTGTCCACAAAGATTCTATTCCATATGCCTTGATAATAACATATTAATGGCTGGAAACACTGTAGTGTTTTCCACTGAAAGTCTGCTGTTAAACTTAATGTAACCAAAGCATATGTATGCTTTTGAAATTGGAGCATAAGCAGGTGCTTTTGCAGCAGTTTTGAAGTCAAGATATGACATATATTAATACTAGTTTCACACAGTAGAGAACGTTATTAATGCTAAGGGAATATAGTTAGAAAGATGTGGCTTTCAGCCAGGGAGAGTGATGTAGATAAAAGATATTTTCTGGGTTATTTTAATTGGGAAATTCATGTGACAAATTGCATTTCTTCTCTTAACTCTTTAAAGAAATCATGTACTTTATGATATCTGTATTACAGATGGAAGCAGAGTAATATCTCAAGATATAGGCATTTGATTCAGTCACATTCAGCTATGCAAACTTAAAATGAAAGGAAATATGGAAGAAATAACAATTTAAATAGCACGAGCAGTTTCTCACACTGTTTGACCCAGAGGGTACTAACCCGAGTGACCTTGAGGTGGGAGAAGGGAATCTGCTTGTGACTCTGTAGATCCTATTTCATTTCATGAGTGACAACAGGAAGCATCTTAGGGTGCTGTCCATGAGCATATATTTACAGATACAGAAAGATTGAGAGCATGAGAAGAAGGGGGGCAACAGAGGATGAGATGGTTGGATGGCATCATTGACTCAGTGGACATGAGTTTGAGCAAACTCTGGGAAAATAGTGAAGAATCGGGAAGCCTAGTATGCTACAGTCCATGGGGTCACAGAGTTGGACAAGACTTAGAGACTGAACAACAACAGAAGTGTATGTTGCACGTTATAACAGAAGCCAGAACCTGCAAATTGCTAGTGCAATGGCATAATGTTTTGTTTTTCTCCCCTGTTAATTTGCTCTATCATTCTGAGAACCACCACTTAGTTGCTCTTAAGATTGCTGCCATAGTTTGAAACTCTGATGGAGAAGCCAAGTCCAGTGGAAACAGTTCTGTTCTTCTCATATATTTTGTCAGTGATGATTCCTTTCCCCAAACACTATCCCAGACTGTTTCTCTTCATTTCTTGGCCAGAATCACACACCCAAACCTGGCAAGAAAAACGGTACCATGATGATTCATTAGATCAGCCATAATTCAACCACAGGCCTGGGAATGGGCCTTATTCACCGATGCCTAGGGCCGGGCCAATCATAGGAAAGTATTAGATTCTATTAGACAAGAGGAAAGGGAGTAATCAGTGGTCAGGTAGGCAGATAGGTTATATAATGTATTTATTCACTAATGTGTTATAAAGCACTGATGTGTAGTTTGCATTTTTACATTCACAGTACTTTATAAGTGATCTACCCAAGAACCCACTCCAGTATTCTTGCCTGGGAAATCCTATGGACAGAGAAGCCAGGCAGGCTACAGTCTATGGGGTCACAAAAGAGTTGGACACAACTAAACAACAACAAAAATACCTAAGAATATATATAGCATACTTCAGGGCAATAAAGAGGCATTTTGTGGGGATAATTGTGACTCTGACTTTTGCCTTAAGGTTGATGTTAATCTCATACATAAGGTGAGATTCAGTTTTAATATCAAGATCCGCTTAAGTTTCCCATTTATCCTTCCTGAGTATGTCATAAGTGTTCTCTTTAAAGATAAATACAGAACCAAGTTTGCTTTTAAAAAGAAAAAAATTTTGGCCATCAGCTTAGGTGTTTGTTTTTCTTTTGGAAAGAAAACCAGTGTAGAGTCACTCTGTACTGAATAAACCTCATCAAATCTATCCAGACATCTCACTGTTCAACAACAAGAAGGAAAAAATACTATTCCATCTATATGCTTGCCACTATTCTAAGTATTGTGGGTAGAACATAGAGTGAGACGGTTAAGTTTCCTGTTCTTATAGAGATTACGTTCAATTGAGGAAATAAAAAACAAGCCAACATGTTAACTAGAAAAAAAGAAAAACAGTAAAAAGCAAAATACTGAAAAGTACTCTGAAAACAAATAAATAGGTGGCTATTTTAGGATGTCAGGGAAGTTCTCTCTGAGGAAGTAACGCTTAAGCTGAAATCTTATTGAAAAGAAAATGAAAGTAAGGAGCCTGTGTGTGAAAATCTGAGGACCTGCTGGCTAAATATTAGGAATAGCTCAGGCCAAGACCTTGCGGTAAGAATGCAGGGAACAAAGGGAGAGAGAGAGATGAGGTCAGAGAGGCCCACAGGGCCTAGATCATGGGGGATTGTGTAATCAAATGTAAAAGGATAGATATTTATTCCAGGCACATTGGGAAGCCATTGCAAAGTTCCATGTTGAGAAGTGACAAGATCGTATACTGGATGGTATGGCATAGTATCATAGGGAGGCAAAGTACAGTTAGAGGATTAAGAGGTACAGGCTATTATATATAAAGTAAGCTAAAGGATATATTGTACAACACAGGTAGTGTAGCCAATATTTTATAATAATTGTAAATGGAATAGAACCTTTAATTGTGAATCACTGTAGTGTTCACCTGTAACTTATATAATGCTGTACATCAACTATACTTGAACTTTTTGTAATGTTCAGTTGTTGCCCAGGTGATAGATGACAGATGACAGTGGATAAGACCAAGGTAGTAGCAGTGAAAAATGCAAAATATGTATAGGTTTCTGGTGTCATGGGAAGTAGGGAAATGAGAGAAAGGATAATTCTCCAGATGTTTGGCTTAAGCTACAGAGTGGAGAGAGGAATTGTTTTCTACTGAGATGGGTAGAAAGTGGAGTCCAGGAAAGACGATGGTCAGAATCCAGCATTCTCTTTTGGGCCTATTAAGTCAGAGGTGCCTGTTGAAATTCCTGGTAGAGATACCAAGGAAGCAGTTGGGTACAATAGCCTGGAGTTCCAGGAAGAAACTAGGTCTGGAGATAGAGATTTGAGAGTCATCTGCATATAGAAAAGCACAGAAGTGCTCATACAGTTATTTTAATTAATTCCACAGTGCATTCCAAACTATAATTTGGATGACTAAAAATTGACGGGTACTTATTTATTGAAACACTTGTCTTGAAAATTTGTTGACAGCACGATTTCTGAGAAATTAATTGATTGATCATGACAAGCAGTGATGGCTTTTTCATCAAACTTTCCCAAAAAGACAAAGGAAGTTTTATTGTATCAGCTTTCACTTGCTTTGAAAATATTTCTTTGTTCATCACTGGTGTTAGCAATAAAATTCTCTGCTTTTGCTTCATAAATCAAACAAGGACACAATTGTTAAATAGTCTATATTGTATTAATTAAGCTCTGAAACAAGGCAAGCATTACAGCCATTTATAACAGGGTATTGCATAAGTTGCTAATCAATGAGAAAAGCAACTAATTAACAAGCCACTAGTCAGCATTTTGAGCAGAAATTGGTGACTTTCAGCTTAATTAAACCTTGCAGGTGTCAGTGATGATATGAAAGAATCTGTAATCTGTTTGTGTCTAAATTCCACCAGATCATTTTCACATCTGTACATCTTTAAGTCCTCTATCTATTTTGAAGGAGGTAAAGGGATTTATGTCTTAAGTCACTTTGCATTTTTAAAAGCCCCTTTTAAAACTAAATTGTTGAGGTTTCTCTTGGATTAAGACAGCAGAATGAAGTTCCTGAACGATTTCACCCCAAACATAATATACTTAGAATTTGACTAAATTCCACTTACAAAAAATAATTTTTAAAAAATCTGCTGAAAAAAATAAGTGAATCTGTAAAGTACCCCTTTTGAAGCATGATTTACATACCATTAAATGCACTTTTTTAAGTGTAAGTTTTATTTGTTAGTATATGTACAGGGTGGTGCAATCATCACCAAAATACATTTAGAATAAATGAAAATTTAAACTTTGGACAAGTGTATCCATAGTGTGTTGAGTTTAGCTTGCAGGGAAAGCTGGGACACACCTGATCTTTTAGGACTGACTTATAAAAGGATTAGAATACCTATTTTTCTAGTCTTAAAATATTTCCGTAAATTGGCTAAAACTAACATTGGAAGCAGGATTGTAGACAGAATGTATCAAGGATTGAGGTTAATTATTCCTTACATAGTATTTAAGTAACACAGATCTTCTGTGATTAAATTTTTTGGCAAAAATTAAAAATCTTAGTTTTTCATGATGCCCTTATTTCTTTTTAGGCATCATTCTGTCGTAGTTAATCCCAGTAATGCAAATGTTCTTTCATAATAATAATGTTCTTCTTTCTTCTCAGTTATAATCTCTTTGCTTAGATGATGTCATTTTCAAAGATCTGCTTAGGAAACGTACAAACATCTATAATAGGAATTTAGATAAGTGTGCATATCAAAAATGTGTCATATAAGACATTTACATGAAATTATTTGAACTTTTCAAGATATAGGTTGTGGTTTGCCAAATAATAGTAGCAAAGAAAAACCATGTTCCCAGCCATCACTTTCTGTGCTTCAGAAACCTTTTTAAGCTATAGATAGGTTTTTCTTCACCTAATATTTACAACAGCCTATGGAATAGGCACTCATATTGGCCCCATTCCACAAACTAGGAACCTAAGGCACAGAGAAATTAAATCATTTGCTCATTTCCTACTGGAAATTTCTATTATCACCATTGCTCATATAATATGGTTTCAATGGTTTGATATCAGTAAGACCTAACAAGTTTTCATCTGATAGTCCCAATCTGATAATAATTATCAGAGTTTGCTCTGAAACAGTTCTTTTAAAATTGGGAGATATTTTCAGACACTTTGGCCACCTAGTATTGTATAAAGAATAGTAAACTTGAAATCTGTAGATGTGAGTTAGAAATGATAATTCCTCTAACATAGTTGTGTGAACTTGGGAAATTACTTAGCTTCTTTGAACGTGTTGTCAGTAATACAGAGAAGGTGTCCTGGTGCCTCTCTTTTAGGTCTTCATGATAGCAAGATGGTAGCCTCATCACATTGCCTGGAGTGTCTATCCAGTTCACTGTCTTTCTGTAATAATAGCAACCTTAATGATAGGGACCACATCTTTTTGTCTTTGTATCATCAGTAGCACTGAGCATATTTTCTGTCACCTCAGAAGTACATATTCAATATGTGCAAAGGTAAAGTATAAAGAAAGAAATAATATTATATTTCCCCTGAAGAGCTGTCATCAAGATCAAATGTGGTCATATAAGTGACATGCTATTCTTGGGCTCTTGCTCCCAGCTGTAGTTGACTAAAAAATACCAATATGGGGCTTCCCCTAGTAACAGTGTAGATTGATTCATAGGCACAGATGCAACATAGGAACCACACGGGGTGCAAATATTTTTCAAACAAATAGCTTGAGAAATAGAGAGAGAACATTCCACTCTGCACCTAGGGGGAAAACACGTGTGGCATCTATGTCTACCTTAATTTTCTGTTTTTGTTCTCTCTTAAAGTCTTTCAAATTGTTTATCAGACACCAAGTGTGGTCACTGGGTCACAGTTGTAAAGTGATTGACATGGGAAGAACCATTTGGTTTAGTAATGAGAAAGGGCAAGTCCCACTGAATCTAGTTCTAAGGATCATGCAGCTCATTCCATGACTATTTTTATATCCTTACAGAGAAGGCTTTTTATGTGCTGATGAAGAATATGAGGGAACAAGCACTTTTTCCTTGAAATGTTTTTTGTATTGATCAGACATGTTAATAACATAACATAGACAGTCTCCCAGGGCTGTGACTGCCTACAGCTTTTCTGGCCACAAGACAGAGCATTTGTTAGGCTTTAATTTTCTCAGAAGTACTCAGAGCTGATGGCTTTAACCCTTTCAATTTTATAATCTCTTGTTCTTTGATAGAAAATATGCTCCTGTTTCTGTACCTGGTGTGTGGTTTTTTTTCCCCTTCTAGTATGAATGAGTATCTGCCCCTACCCCCTCCCCGCTAGCTTAAGAGCATCACTTCACTCCAAATGTGTACTCAGGCAGTGACCTGGTTTTTTATTGTGGTAAAAGTCATATAATATAAAGCATATCATTTTAACCATACTTCACTGTACAGTTCAGTGGCACCAAGTACATTTACATTGCTATGCAATTCTCACCATCATCTGTCTCTCATATTTTTCACCTTCCTAAATCAAAACACTGTCCCCATTAAATACTAACTCCCATTGCCCCTCCCTTCTCCCCACAGCCCCTAGCATCCACCAGTGTATTTTTAACTCTATGAATTTGACTATTCTGGACGGAGGAGCCTGGTGGGCTGCAGTCCATGGGGTCGCTAAGAGTAGGACACAACTGAGTGACTTCACTTTCACTTTTAACTTTCATGCATTGGAGAAGAAAATGGCAACCCATTCCAATGTTCTTGCCTGGAGAATCCCAGGGACGGGGGAGCCTGCTGGGCTGCTGTCCCTGGGATCACACAGAGTCGGACACCACTGAAGTGACTTAGCAGCAGCAACAGCAGCAGATACATCATGTAAGTGGAATCAAACAGTATTTGTCTATACCTAATGTATTTGGAATGCATTTTTAAGGTTAACTTGATATAAGTCCTAAAAATATATTTGCAACCCCCCCCACTCCTTGTGCTGTACAGTAGGTCTCATTGGTTGTCTATTTTATGCATAGTAGAACCCAATCAGTGCTTCCCAGGTGGTGCAGTGGTAAAGAACACTCCTACAGTGCAGGAGACACAAAGGATGCAGGTTTGATCCCTGGATCAAGAAGATCCTCTAGAGTAGGATATGGCCTCCCACTCTTGGCTTAAAAACTCTATGGACAGAGGAGCCTGGTGGGCTGCAGTTCATGGAGTAATGAAGAGCAGGACACGACTGAGCACACATGCCCCCCACCAAAAAAATACAGAACCCGATCAAAAAATGGTCAGAAGTCCTAAATAAACATTTTTCCAAAGAAGACATACAGATGGCCAGTAAGCACATGAAAAGATGCTCAACATCACTGATCACTGCTGCTGCTGCTGCTAAGTCACTTCAGTCGTATCTGACTCTGTGTGACCCCATAGATGGCAGCCTACCAGGCTCCCCTGTCCCTGGGATTCTCCAGGCAAGAACACTGGAGTGGGTTGCCATTT
>NW_011495035.1:8977447-8980966 GCF_000754665.1 Bison bison bison
GGGTTGCCATTTCCTTCTCCAATGCATGAAAGTGAAAAATGAAAGTGAAGTCACTCAGTCGTGTCCGACTCCTAGCGACCCCATGGACTGCAGCCTACCAGGCTCCTCCATCCATGGGATTTTCCAGGCAAGAGTACTAGAGTGGGGTGCCATCGCCTTCTCCGTCACTGATCACTAGAGAAACGCAAATCAAATCTACAATGAGGTGCCACCCCATACTGGTCAGAATGGCCATCATCAAAAAATCTACAAACAATAAATGCTGAAGAGGATGTGGAGAAAAGGGAACACTCTTACACTATTGGTAGGAATGTAAACTGATTCAACCACTATGAAGAACAGTATGGAGGTTCCTTGAAAAACTAAAAATAGAACTACCATATGACCCAGAAATCCCACTCCTGGGCATATACTTGGAGAAAAGCATAATTAAAAAAAAAAAATATATATATATATATATGTACCCCAGTGTTCACTGCAACACTATTTACAGTAGCCAGGACATGCAAGCAATGATTTATCATCCCCAATCCCTGGAGAGCTTTGAGAATTGTCAGTTAGCTGGCCATTCATATGGTTGTACTAAGACTGAGTAATTGAAAGCAGTGCAAGACTGTACTGTATAACATCATATTTACTTTTTGCTTAATGCAGCTCTATCTGAGCTAATCTAGTGATGCAGAAAGTGGTTTTGAATTTAAGACATGTATTAATTTATCAAGAGTACATGAAAATCTAAGTTATAGGACTTGTGGGATAAAATAATGACCCTATACCTTTATTTTCATAAAAGACTCAGTGAATGTCACTACAAGTTGGATTTAATACTTTTAAATGCTTGGATTTAAGTGGAAAATCTATTTACAGAAGAATGTCCTTGTGCATAGAATTAATAGGATTTTAGGAAATCTGAAACCCTCACTTATGGACAAAATAGACCTAACATTAGACTCTATAATAACATCCCTCCTTTGAATCAAGACGCTCAAACTCCAAAACACCTCTATTAAGAATTGCTTGATTGAGCATGATTATCTTTTAGACCTCTTTCCTGGGTGTTTAACAAAATAAATCCGTATGTTTTATGAGAAATGAACCTAAACATAAAATAAGAAAGACTTGGTATCTGGCTCTAGAAAGGATATATTTAAACTTTGTCAGTAGTGGACCTCTCTGAATCATAATTTCCGTCTTTACAAATGAAATAATAAAAATTGTGTCTGCCATGAAAGGAGGATAAGGGGGTGACAGAGGCTGAGATGGCTGGATGGTATCACCAACTCAATGGACATGAGTTTGAGCAAACTCTGGAAGATAATGAAGGGCAGAGGATACTTGTGTGCTACAATCAATGGGGTCACAAAGAGTCAGACACAACTTAGCAGCTGAGCAACAGCAACATATAAGGTTGTTGGAAAGATTACATGAGAAAACTCCTGTAAAAATCTTGGCATCTTGTTGGACACGTAAAACATTGTCAGTAAATGTCAGCAGTGCCTATCTCTTCTACTCCTGCTCATCATCTTCAATGTATATAAAAGTACAACTTGAGGAATAGGGACTGGAGTGAGTCAGTCTAAGAACATTCTAGAAGGGAATATTATGTGCTGAATTTTGACCAGAATTTTGGTTGTAATTCTCAGATATCTGTTAGTTACCCTATTTCAGTAATGATCTATGAAAAAATCTGGATTCTTCTTAACTTGTATTTTATTATAACACAAAAAAATTAAGTGGAAAAAGACTTAGTAAATCTCATGGAATGAAAGCCAGATACAGTTTACATACATTTAGCTTGTATAGTTGTAAGGAATTTTTTTCACTGCATTATGATCCATTTTCTTTCACAAAAATATCAGTGACGACCTTAAGCAGGTAAGGTCACAAAAATGAACCCTATTCAGCTTCATTTTAGACTTCTCCAGAAGGGCAATGTCCTCTCTGGTTCCCTTTCTGTGCCCTGCATGGGACTTGTCCAGACCACTGCGTGCTGTCATATCACATCTGAATTTCCAGGCTCCTGTCGTGCTCTGTAAAAATCACAGCCTCACTTGCCTGTTTAAGTGCATGGAATTAACATTAAGGGATTCTTTGTCACAGAGACTGCTGAGGCACTTTGTTTCATTTCTATCCTAAATGTTAGAAAATAGCCCTTTCTCTAACTCTGATTTTGCTGTGCATAGCTGCGTTTTGCTTTGCTGTTTCAACTTGCTGCTTTTTACCCTATTTTCGGTTCTCACTGTGGCAAGAGGAAGGGATCTTGTATTTACAAGCTTTTGATAAAAAAAGAGTAACTTCTAGATAGGAACCTGAGCTGCTAATGTAGCCCTCATTAGACAGAAGATAAGGACTTCACTTTGCCAGGGTGATACCAGGAGATGCTTAGCTGCAGTTAATGTGACGTTACCCTTTTAAAAATATCACACAAGTTACCAGACTAGCAGCAGGTAAAGTATTAATAGTTGCTCAATAAAGATTTGTTGAGGTGAATTCCTGAAACTAAGAGTCTTTGTGCAGATGTTGAGTGACCGGTCATGGGTATCACAGAGGGGTAGTACTTTCAAAGATTTATCTTTCTTTTGAAGAATGTTCAGTTAGTATAATTTATTATATTGGGAGAGTCATCAATTCTGATTCTGAAGTATAGATGTAAGACAGGTATGTTTTGCGGTAGAGGAGACTGCTGAAACACCTGGAACATGTGAGCAATTATAAGGGATAATGGTACTTAATATTATTGTTTACTGAATATGTGGCAGAGCTTCTGAGAAATCCCTTATATACATTATCTTAAGATAGGCTATTTCACAGTAACCATAAAACAGAGAGTGTTAATATATCCATTTATAGATGAAGTAACAGAAGCTCAGAGAGGTTGATATCTCAGCCAAGATCACACAGCTGGAAAAGCTAGGATTTGAGCCCAGTATACTTTAACTCCAAAACCAGTCCTCTTAAGGACTGGATCTCCTAGATTGAAAAGTAGGTGAGAGGAGGACAGTGGAGACACACATCTGTTTTGTTTTTGTTTTTGTTTTTTCCTTACACAAAATTGATTCTGTATTTATACATAGTAAAGCAAATTGTCTATAGCTACTAAAGCGTTACCTGCACAGGAGTGGGTGAAATTAAAGATCTATGCTGTGTTTTGGAGGGCAGATTTTTTTTTAACCTTAAAAAATAATGCAAAGGCTGTAGAAAGATAGTTTTCAACTTACCCAAATGTGACAGGAATCCCTCATTCAAGGATGATATTCTCATGAGTCTGTACATACTGAACATTAGCTTCCTGAAGAATCCTTTTTTGAGATTAATTCTCTTTTATTTTCATTTTTATTCTCACGTTTTCTTTCCTGATTTTCTACTCCGGAATTTTGGCCATTCACGGTCCATGTATTTTTGTCATTTTAACTCCTTATTTTGAAGCTCCACAGTCATTTCTGAGTTTTATGGATCACTGCCCAGATATTAGGCTGGAGTGTGCTATTAATCCTCTTCCACCATGTGACCATTTTACCA
>NW_011495035.1:8981066-8981935 GCF_000754665.1 Bison bison bison
CTTTGATGTTACTGTGCGGCTTCCTACTGGAATCCAGACAGAAGAGGAGCGGGGAGGTCAGGGGGGAGGTAAACATAAATCAGGTTTGTACAAACAAGTATGATGAATGCTGGTTCCCAAAGTGCTCTGCCTTTTGTCAAACTCCTATATCAGGAGAGAAGGCTGTGTGGTGGGAATGATGAATCATAGAACTGCTCCCTGGTGAAAGAGCAAGCATAGGAACTACAGCAATAGCACAGTAGCTTGGATTCATCACAGGGCTTGGCGATACAGAGTGAAAAACAATGGTATCTGTATCAGCCTGAATGAAACACTATAAAGAGGAGAGCACTGTCCCTGACTGGGAAAACCAGATCAGTCAAAACGATCAAGCTAAGAACTATATCTTAGCTTGGAGAAACAAGCTAAGATCTAGTACTCTGGGAGTTCTTGAGCAGCAGCCACAGATGGAAAAAACAAAACCAAGCAAATCAAATTCTGTGTTCATTCACCTTTCCCTGAAATACAGCATTTTACTTGGACTTATGAATGTGGATAATAATCAACTGATTACAATTAGTTATTGTACCTTCACCACCAGTAGAAATCACCAGTTTACTTATATTGTGTTAATGGTTATTGCAAATACCTCAAAATATCTTTATGAGGAACATTTCATGCAAAAATGGCCTCGATAAAGGACAGAAATGGTGTGGACCTAACAGAGCAAAAGATATTAAGAAAAGGTGGCAAGAATACACAGAAGAACTATACAAAAAAGGTCTTCACAACCCAGATAATCACAATGGTGTGATCACTCACCTAGAGCCAGACAACCTGGAATGTGAAGTCAAGTGGGCCTTAGAAAGCATCACTACGATCAAAGCTAG
>NW_011495035.1:8982214-8982442 GCF_000754665.1 Bison bison bison
TTTGGAAAACTCAGCAGTGGCCACAGGACTGGAAAAGGTCAGTTTTCCTTCCAATCCCAAAGAAAGGCAGTGCCAAAGAATGCTCAAACTACTGCACAATTACACTCATCTCACAGGGTGGTAAATAATGCTCAAAATTCTCGAAGCCAGGCTTCAGCAATACGTGAACCATGAACTTCCAGATGTTCAAGCTGGTTTTAAAAAAGGCAGAGGAACCAGAGATCAAAT
>NW_011495035.1:8982542-9001883 GCF_000754665.1 Bison bison bison
ACCACCTGACCTGCCTCTTGAGAAACCTATATGCAGGTCAGGAAGCAACAGTTAGAACTGGACATGGAACAACAAACTGGTTCCAAATAGGAAAAGGAGTACGTCAAGGCTGTATACTGTCACCCTGCTTATGTAACTTATATGCAGAGTACATCATGAGAAACGCTAGGCTGGAGGAAGCACCAGCTGGAATCAAGATTGCCGGGAGAAATATCAATCACCTCAGATCTGCAGATGACACCACCCTTATGGCAGAAAGTGAAGAGGAACTGAAAAGCCTCTTGATGAAAGTGAAAGTGGAGAGTGAAAAAGTTGGCTTAAAGCTCAACATTCAGAAAACGAAGATCATGGCATCTGGTCCCATCACTTCATGGGAAATAGATGGGGAAACAGTGGAAACAGTGTCAGACTTTATTTTGGGGGGCTCCAAAATCACTGCAGATGGTGACTGCAGCCATGAAATTAAAAGACACTTACTCCTTGGAAGGAAAGTTATGACCAACCTAGATAGCATATTCAAAAGCAGAGACATTACTTTGCCAACAAAGGTTCGTCTAGTCAAGGCTATGATTTTTCCAGTGGTCATGTATGGATGTGAGAGTTGGACTGTGAAGAAGGCTGAGTGCCGAAGAATTGATGCTTTTGAACTGTGGTGTTGGAGAAGACTCTTGAGAGTCCCTCGGACTGCAAGGAGATCCAACCAGTCCATTCTGAAGGAGATCAGCCCTGGGATTTCTTTGGAAGGAATGATGCTAAAGCTGAAACTCCAGTACCTTGGCCACCTCATTCGAAGAGTTGACTCATTGGAAAAGACTCTGATGCTGGGAGGGATTGGGGGCAGGAGGAGAAGGGGATGACAGAGGATGAAATGGCTGGATGGAATCACTGACTTGATGGACATGAGTCTGAGTGAACTCCAGGAGTTGGTGATGGACAGGGAGGCCTGGTGTGCTATGATTCATGGGGTCACAAGGAGTCGAACATGCCTGAGTGACTGAATGGAACTGAACTGAATAACTCAAGGCAAGAAGACAGAGTCATTTTGTCTTAGAGTTGGCTTTCTTTACATTTTTTAATTTAATTTTAAAAAATTTGACTGTAATTGATTTACAGCTTTTTACATTTTTAATCTGTGGCTACATTGTACCTGAAAACCAGAAACTTGCTTGAGATTATCCAGATTATTTAGACAGACTCTTTGGTTAATAAAACTTTAACGTTTCTGTGGTGTTCACCTCTAATTTAATTTACAGAGTCTAGATTACCCATTTTTACTCAAAATTACTAGATGCTAGAGATGCAAAAATTGTTATAGGGAGGAAGCAATGTGTCTGGGCTTCTACATCTCAACAGCACTTCTCACATTTACCATGTCTTTGGGATGTGATTCAAGGATGATACATAGAATTACATCTGTGTTTCCTTTATAATCTTAGCATTTGATGTCTATATCCAGTTTAGACTTGGTCCTCACTCCCCACTCTGCTCGTCAGCTTAGTATAAATTGGTTTGTGCCTTCACTTCCTGCTAGTCTAAACTTAGACTTGTTGAGGTGGGATCTGACCATCCTACTTTGCAGGGTGTGAGGTGTTTCTTGGGATTCAGAACTCTCAGTACTAAACTCAAGCTCCCAGCAGCTGGGATGAGTTTCTCACCCTCCTTTGAGGACAAGAACTGTATATATTGCATTTTTTGATGTTGTACAACTCTCTTCACAGTGTTTCTACATAGTCAGTAGTTTAGAAAAATGTGTTTTGTATTAAACTAGGAAGGCACTCAGTTCTGATTTGATGCTACTCATTCTTTATTACTTGTCATGTTTATCTTCTAGCCTATAAGTTTATTAAGCTGGCATTTTTCTTATGTATGTTTAATCTTTTTTATTTAGTCTGGTGAACTTAGAGTGATCGTGAACTTTCCTTATTAGCAGAGTCTGCCTCAATAGGAATGATGTATCTATTAGCCAGCATGTATTATTTTTTTTCATTTTCACTAATATATCACAGGTTACTAATTATAATGAATTTACAGTGAATTATAATATTAATTAACAGTTTCATTAACATCTTCCAGACTTTAATTGAAGGCACTGATTTAGTTTTTGCTGTAACATTAAGCATCTCTCTTTAGAGTCATAAAAGTCATAGTCGTCAAGTTTTTGCCACTGTTGAATTATCCTGATGGCAGAATTTTTGTGTACAGATTGATGAGGGATTTGCTTCATAGTGTAAGTTAGAGGTGGTTGAAATGGCTTCTGTAGCTAGCAGTATCTCTAACATTGGCCTTGTGTGCACCTTAAACTCCACCAGTTTTCACCCACATGTTCATTAACCCTGGTTCCCTCCAGCACTCCCTGTTTAAGCACCAATGCCATGAGGAAGCTCAGCATATTAAGGCAGTTGGATTAGGATCCCTCTTAGCAGAAATTAGTTTATCAGCTGCTTTCCAAAGTAATAGCATAGGGGAGAGAAAATTTGGACAAGACAGGAATTGTGAGGCAGCAGGTAAGAAGTAGTTGTCAGGAGCAGAGTAGCAGGCATGGAAGGCTGTGGCTGCGTGTTTGGGAGTTGGAGTAGGGCACCTTAAGGAGAGTGGCTCCCGAGACCCACTTTGCTATTCCTCAATGCTCTGTTCTTAGCACAAAAAGTGAAGTCTTTAAAACGTTTCATTCATGAGATTATTTTCCACTCCAGATAGAATGCAATGGATATCTGATGTAGTTTTGTGCCAATCTAAGTGACTATTGAGGGAAGATTTCCAAATTTCTCTGATTGCCATCAGTAGGCAATGATGAAGTGGGATTTTTTTCCCTAGTTGCCTTTATCAGAGTCAGTGAAATGAGAATAGGGCTGTCTATTCTCTCAAATTGGAAAGAAATCAGATCTGAGTCTTGAAAAATCAGTTGAACATCCTTCAACCTGTCCATGTCTGATTTGTACAGAGCAGTAACTGCTTTATTAAAAGCCATCTAGTCATATTTCTGGTGATAATTCAGAACTGGACATACCAAAAAGTGTAATAAAATGCTCACAAAATAATTTTTCTAAATGTGATAGTTTAAATCTGAACAAAACCAGCAAGTTTTTTTTTTAACTCACAATATAATTTTTTTTCTGAAAAAAACTTGCCCAATTATGTGGCAAATAGAGTAGGATAATTGGTAGTGTAATAATCCAACTACTGCTACTGTAGACTTTAGAATAATTTAACTTTGATCAATGATCATTGGTTATAGGGAAATTATATCTTCAGAAAATGTATCCAAAATGGGAATCTCACACATTGGAATATCTTTCCCATAATGAAGCCCTAAATGCTAGTGTAAGTGTATTTGGAGAAGGATCTTTATAGAAGTGTGCTTAGTTGCTCAGTCATGTCTGACTCTTCGTGACTCCATGGACTATAGCCCACCAGGCGCCTTTGTCCATAGGGATTCTCCAGGCAAGAATACTGGAATGGGTAGCCATGTCCTCTGCCACTTTATAGAAGTGATTAACGTTAAATGAAGTCATAAAGGTGGAGCCCTAATGCAATAGGACAGGTGTCCTCATAAGGAGAGGAAGAGATGCCAGGGAGGCATGGCCAGAGGAATGACCATGAGTGGACACAGAGAGAGGATGGTCATCTACAAGCTGAGGAGAAACCAGCCCTGTCCACACCTTGATCTTGAACTTCCAGCCTCCTGAACTGCAAAAAAAATACATTTCTATTGTTTAAGTCCTGCAGTCTATGACATTTTGTTATGGCAGCCCCAGTAGACTAAAACAGCATCTAATTTTAAAGCAAAAAATTTTTAAATACCTCATTTTTCCAGGGCAAATGATCACTGTTTGACTTATGAATAAGATAATCTGTCTTCTAATAAAGACCTTTGACCTTAGTCTTTTCCATCCCAGGATCATAGACTAACTTCTGGTATTCATTGTGGGTGCTCCAGTCTTTTGGGCTGTTGACCAGATTTTGTAAGTTTAATAGGAAGCAGAGAGCCCAGACTATAATGACTCCTCCTTGGTGATCTGACAGGGTATATAGTCCCTCCTGTAGGACTCCAGGATTCCTGACACATGCTTCCAGGTTTGTCATCCCTGAAATTGTTAGACTTTGTAACGACTGAACTGCTTCAATTCAAATGGTGCCTGATGCCTCGTTGGTTTTTTTTTTTTTTTTTTTTAATTGTTCCTAAAGGGAGAGCTTGTGGGTTGTTAAAGAGGCCATGATACTCTGGAACGAAATTACACTACAAACTCCTATTTATCTAATATCATTCTCTACTTTCCCCTAAACTCAACTTGAAAACTTTCTGTATGTTTCTCTTTAGTATAATTTTTATCCTCTGCTAAGTAATCATTTTTCTATGTCAGGGGCTGGGCAAAATAGAGCTTTGGGCCAAATCTGGCCCTACAGGTATTTTTGTCAATAAAGTTTTATTGAGACAAAGCCACATTCATTGGCTTATATGTTATCTAGGGCTGCTATCATGGTACAATAGCAGAATTGAGATGTTACAAAAAAGCAAAAGAAACCATAGGAACCTGAAATATTTGCTATCTTTACATCTCTGTACTACTAAAACATTCACTGTCTATGTTTGTGGTTTTTTTTTTTTAAGTTACGGAAAAAAAATTTGCAAATCCCTGACTGTACACTGACATCTTTGCTTGATAGCCCCAGTATATTCCCGTCTCTAATCACGATTCCCTGGTGACTCAGTGGTAAAGCATCCACGTGCAGTACAGGAGACACGAAATTGACCCCTGGGTTGGGAAGATCCCTTGGAGAAGGAAATGGCAACTTGCTCCAGTATTCTGTCTGGAAAATTCCATGGACAGAGGGGCTTGGTGGCTACGGTCCATGGGGTCCCAAGAGTTGGACATGACCAAGTGACTAAAACATCAACTACCACTTATTAGTATGTAAAGCATAAATAATGCTGAGAAACACTAACTTAATATTGTCAAATCTTTTCTTTCAAATTATAGAAAAATTTGAGAGAAATTATATGAAATATCTCTAGGATAATGTTTATTTATGTAATTATATATGCTATGTGTTTAATAAAATCTTAACTCTAGAATTTATTGAACAGCTTCCATTTTTAAAACAATGGATAAAACTTAAAAACAAGTAAATATTCACAGTACACAGTCTTATTAGCACAAAGATGTGCCTGGGTAAAGACAAAATCATTCTCTGCATGTGATCAAGTTCTGAAGTTCATTAAGAGATGGTATTGCTTTAATCCTATCATTTATTACCAGTTGACCAAGTTACAAAAGGTTTTTCTGTGTATTCCCATCAAATCTCACCCATATTGGCTGATGTGAGAGTAGTAGTATTATCAAGCTAAGTTCTCCATCTCTTCCCCAGAAACTAATTAAGTCTTGATGGTGTTTCCTAAGAGTTATGGCTTCAAGGCATTATGTAATGGTTTATTTCTATATTCATCATTACTGACTGGCAGGAAACCTAGGTTACTAGGTCAGGAATCTAGCTTAAGGGGATGAACAAATGGCAAATAGTCACTCTAAGCTTAAAATCCATCCTGCATGATGGGTTATTGCAATGATTACTATGTTTTGAGAGACTTCATTTATTATGTAGCAGCAGAATGTAGTTAGCAGAATGCGTCTGTCAGTGAACCTTACAAAATTTTTTAGTAACCCCCAGAGATTAGAGGGATGTTCATATGTACTATATGAAAGGAAGCCAATTTGACACTAAAAACTACATAATTCAGTGAAAAGAAAATAACATAGAAGTTAGGCTGTACTATAGAAAACCCATTGGTTTTCCAGAGCCCGATGTTGGTCAGTGATCTCCACCAACTGGCTTATATGCTGGTTCTTGTGTCTTAATCATAGTTCTCACAATGTATCAGATCCTTTGTTAAGGGATTAATTTATAAATAATTGGATTTTATTTTGTTTTATCTGAGAAGATTGAAATCAAGTTAACTAAGATGCATTAGGGTAAAATATGATGGAAAGCCACTGTATAAGAATCCGAAATTTGTGCTGTTATTTAAAAATCATTTCTTTCTTGTTGAACTCCATTGTATTTACCGTCTCTTCTAATCTATAATCTCACAAAAGACAGAGACTGTGCTTATTAATTGTTTAATTCCCCGAGCACTTAGGTGCATTTCCCACACAGTACAATCATATCTTGTTCAGAGCTTCATTTTTAGAAACAATGCAGAGACAAAAATCACTTTTCAGAACCTTTTAGGAAAGGGCTGTATTGAAGATTGCTACATTAGTTCTCAGTAAATCCAGCACTTCGGAATTTACCCTTAACAGTTGAACAAATTCCTGTTAACCATTAGATGAAGTACTTTTTTTATCCTCGGGGCCATGTTGTATGTAAAATATGCTTCTTCATACACTAGAATCATGCTCAATATGCTGTGAGTGGCATGAAGAGATCAAGACTTTTTCAAAGAGTTTCAGGATTATGCCTCTCTTATGCTCACTGTAGGGCACAGTCATGAAGCAGGATCCCCCATGAGCTCCTTATCTCTCTCTTGGAAGTACTTCAGTTGTGTCCCTGATGGGCTACAGAGGAGCTGTAGCCCACCAGGCTCCTTTGTCCATGGGATTTTCCAGGCAAGAATTTTGGAGTGAGTTGCCATTTCATCCTCCAGAGGATCTTCCCAACCCAGGGATTGTACCCACATCTCCTGTGTCTCCTGCATTGGTGGTTAGGTTCTTTACCACTAGCACCACCTGGAAAGCACATAAGATGTGACTGAATTCATGTAAAATAAATTTACCTATGATGGCAAAGCTGTTGTACACAAGTTTCTTGAACACTTTTCTATGGACCAACCACATTGTATGCCCTTTGCAGCAATAATTCTCACAACACCAAACAAGGTATATTTTATCATTTTTGTTTTAGGGGTGTTGAAGCTGAGGGATAGAAAAGTTGAGTCAATTGCCAAAGTTCAGTCTGTCAATGAGTGCCAAAACCAACATTTAAACACCACAAATGCTCTTAACCAACTAAGATGCATTGCCTGAAATACTCAATTAGTATGTGTTGATATTAATGGAAAATCTGCTAGTAATAAAACATATATTGAATTTAACACTGTACAGTAGCTACCTTTTGTTTCAGCTTGCTTTTTAAAATTATTCTTCTGTATATTTATTGTTTCTATACTCCAAAGAGCAAAGTAGTAAAATCATTAGCCTCTATACATAGGAATCTAGTCATGTGAGCCTTAGCTGTGGTCCACCTACCATCCTGCACATGGTCTTTTTTGTGAACCTCACCCTGACTTCACTGCAGAGTTGTGCAGAGTAATCAGTGCCCTGGCCCACTCATTAGTCACAGGATTCATCAAAAGAGCCTGCCTTGAAATAGAGATACAGAGATAGAGAACAAACCTATGGATACCAAAGAGGGAAGGGAAGGGGACGGAGATTGGGATTGACATATATACATTATTGAGACTATGTATAAAATAGGTAACTAATGAGAACCTACTGCATAGAATAGGGAACTTTACTCAGTGCGGTGACCTAAATGGAAAGGAAATCCAAAGAAGAGGAGATGCAGGTAAACCTATAGCTGATTCACTTTGCTGTACAGTAGAAACTAACACAACATTGTAAAGCAACTATACTCCAATAAAAATTAATTTTAGAAAAAGAGTTTAACTTTATCAGACAAAACATGTCTTTCTCCCACTTAACTAGTTAGATTCAATGTTGTATCTCCAAATTCTGTTCCAGCACATATTTAATACACAGAGATTTCAACAAATACGACATATTTATTTTGTCCAACTTTAAGGGTGAAAATTGCAGCTTAGTAGGCTTAGTGCTATAAAGACATCATTGGTTTCTCACGTTTGTAGAGAAAGCCAAAATTGATTTCAGACTTCAATCCTTTGTGAAAATTCAGTGTAACTTTTTAATTGGGTGGGGGTTTTGCTGAAGACATCTTTTATCTCTTTTTGTTAATGATAATGTAATCATATAAACAGCTAAATAAAGTGTCATGCAAGCAGTCACAGTAGTCTGCAGCCTGTAAAGGTCTTTTTTGAAAGAGAAGCACTATATTTATAACATTGCTGGCATGGGATTAATACAGAAAGGTGCTTGGTTTTTAGCTCTTGACCTCAAAATCTACAATCCTCTAAGGAAGGAGAAGAAGAGGGATAAAAATATCTATTCTATCACTTGTCAGGAAATGAAAAGAAGAAATGCAATACTCGGTCAATATAGTGAAAATACAAATTTTCTTCACTAAGTGCCATTACCTTCAGACGTTGTTGATATTGTAGATAAGGAAATGCTTGCCTACTCTGTACAAATGGTATCTACCCCTTACAATCATTGCTTTTCATGAGCTGGGGAACATAGTGGTTGGAAAATGATTTAAATTGTTCTTCAGTTCTTTGGAGGATCTCATGTAAATTCATTAGTAACTCTGGAACCATCTACTATGCATTTAAGTAATGAAAAATGTATTAGTTTCACTACAAAAATGTATTAGCTTCCACTCTGTAGTTAAATGAAAAATGTATTAGCCTCTATGTATAAATATATTAACATTCACTCTGTGGCATTTTCTGTTCGAAGTTACTCCACTTGAACTAGTCTGTAATGCAAACACTGCTTAAAGTCTCAATGCTGAAGAATTGCACTTGAAAAAAAACTCTCTTAAGTAGCAAGGAGTATTTGTGTATGCAGTGGTATTTGTTTATTATAGAAAATAAGCATTCCTTCCTAAGAAAATGTTGTTTCAGAAAATATTCACTGCTGGGTTTGTGTAGAGAAGATATTATGATTTTTTAAAATCTGTAAATGATTACATATATTAATCATTCAGAATTTTTTTTTAATTCTAGAATTGGGAGATAAAGATACTCTTTTTGGTGGAAAAACATGGCATGAGTCATTCCAGTATTGAATGGATTCACTTTATTTTGTAACTAAATACTTATCAGTAAGATATATTCCTCTGCACTGCTGCTGCTGCTGCTGCTAAGTCTCTTCAGTCGTGTCCAACTCTGTGCGACCCCATAGACGGCAGCCCACCAGGCTTCCCCTTCCCTGGGATTCTCCAGGCAAGAACACTGGAGTGGGTTGCCATTTCCTTCTCCAGTGCATCAAAGTGAAAAGTGAAAGTGAAGTCGCTCAGTCGTGTCCGACTCCAGCGACCCCATGGACTGCAGTCTACCAGGCTTCTCCGTCCATGGGATTTTCCAAGCAAAAGTACTGGAATGGGGTGCCATTACCTTCTCCATCTTCTGCACTAGAACTTTTTAATTATCATGCGATAATTTTTTTTTTTCTGTTGCACTAAGTTTAAACTGAAAACTATTCATTTCTTACCTCCCTATTTAACACCACCACTCTGGATAACCATTAAAAATTGCTTCCTCTCTATATGTCTTTGAAAAAAATAGCTTTATGTTATGTTTGATGGGTCAGTCTGACAATCTCCACAGAAAAAAGTCAAGTTAGAAAAAGGGAATGTGTGAGATATCAAAATGTAATTTGCAATCAATATATTCTCTCTTAATTTTTCTAGTTCCCATATCCTATTTTCTTTAGCAACATTTTAGTCATGCCTCATCTCCCATTAAACTAGAGTTTGAAAATAATTAAGAACAAAACAAAGGTGTTCTGTTTGTATGTATTTACATATACATTGATGCATCTGCACATACATAATCTCATTTCTCCTGGCTCCTTCACCAGGAATAATGGATCTCAATTCTCTGCCTTTTGTCCTCCAGTAGTTTTGGAAGCTCCCACCAGGGATCCCCTGAAAGTGCCCATAAAAGGATATGAAGCTGAAGGTCACCCAGCATTGCCTTCTTCTTTTCCTACTTCAACTTCTTCTGATCACATTCAGAGGTTATAATATTCTATAATCTTGATGGGAGTGCCTTCCACCCATCAGCAGAAAGAAGAGAGCTAATCACAGATGCTTTCAGTACTTACTGTCACCAGGATGAACTCCATCCCCTCTCCTCCTTGTCTCCTCTCTTCCTGCTGAAAAATATTAAATATGCTTATTTAAATTAGAGAAGATAGAATGTTGATAGCCTTTAGGGGTTGTATAATATTTTCCCAGAGTCTTATAGCTTACAACCTGATAGGGAGCTATAGCCTCATAGAGTTATGTTCACCTCAAAGAGAAGAAAATCCAGGAATTAATTATCTTACTTCCTCAAGTTCTCTGAGTTAACCTGGGAATGAAGTGGTTTATAAAATAAGTATTTCTTAATGTATTTTGTTATAGGGCAGTCTCCAAAATCCCCAACCTAAAAAACTCATACCTGTTCATTATTTAGCTGCCCCCCCCACCCGCATCATATCAACAGTTAAATCCAAGCATGTTTATACAGTCCTCTCAGAATCTCAAGCATGAGGTTTTTAAAAGCATCAAAAGTTTTGAAGACTATTTTCTGCTTCATTCAGATACATTTTCTGCTGAACGATAAAACAGTATTAACTATCTCAAGGGCGTTTACTTTAGAATTAACAATACTCCCACATAGACATCTCTCTGTCAGTTTTTAATTATTTGTAAATGCAGTGCATAATTTCCATTTTCTTATATACACAGGGTTTTTTAAAAAGTTAAACAGTTGATGTCTTCCTTTGCCCTACTTCTAAGACAGGCAGAATACACACATTTTGGTTATTATTGAATTTGAAATTCATACCTAGAGCCAAAGGTGCTTATCTGTAGTCCCAAAGAGTCAGACACAACTGAGCAAGCAAATTCTATCTCTGCGATTGAGGTGATAAATGATGTCTATAATGAGTTATATGTATACACTGTCAATACACAGTGCAACACATACTGTAGAAACCCAGCAAATGGTAGCCATTGTTTTCCTCAAGCATGACTTTAACTTCTACCTCTTTAGATAAATTCCTGCATTTGTTTCTGCCTTAGTTCTCACTCGCATTTGACTTCAGATTCATGGCTTCATGTCGATGAAGTTAACTGAAATAAAAACAAAGGGAGAGTTGTGAGTTTCAGTTTTATTTAGGACCTTACTGAGGACTATAGCTTGGGAGACAGCCTCTCAGATAGCTCCAAGGAACTGCTCCCAAGGGGAAGGCTGGAATGTCAGTATACACTTTATTTTGAGAAAGGGAGTATATGCAACCAAGCACACATCTCCATAGAAGCTTGCTGCTAGTCACGAAGAACAGATAACCTAGTTAATGGTTTTAGTGTTTTCTAAGTATGTTAAGATGCAAGAATTCAGGTTCATAAAATTTTCTCATGGAAATATTAATATCTAACTATATGAAGGCCTGTTCTGCCAGTTTTCCCAGAGTACAGAGTGCCTCAGATCTCTACCCTGAACTCCTTTCAGAGTATATTAAAGGTTAGCACTGGCTAATGACTAAATCCTTTTAGAGTCTGATGACTAGTGACATGCTTCAACTGGCAGTGCTTAAAATCTCTCTATTGTCTTAGAATAAGAAATCCATATGTATGATTTTCATCCTCATTTTTGGAAGAAGGCTCCAAAAACCTTGGGAATTTTCTAAAGAGTAAGAATGATGAAGTTATCTTAACATTTATAACATATCACCTTGAACCACACCTGTGGTCCTATCTACCTCCTTCCACCCTCATGGGTCTGTTCATCTTGTTCCACATACATTTTGAAATATATTTTGTGTGTTACCATATATTTTATCTTTTATATTTGCTTGTTGTATTTCTCTCTTGCTAGAATGTAAGCTCTTCAAAGGCAGACATCTTTGTTTTATCCACCAATGGATCACGAACATCCAGAACAGTGCCTAGCACAGAGCAGGCACTCAGTACATTCTTACTGAATGAATACATGGATGAATGAGTGAGATTATCTGAAGTAAATTGATTTGGAAAAGTTTAATACATTAATGTTTTGTTGGGAGAGAAGGGAGGTTTGTTACTGCTGCTATTTCTATGCATGGTTGGAATGCTGCTGCTCTACAGAAGGGAAAAGAAAATCTTATCAATTATCTGCCTTTGTGCAGATAAAGCCAAATGACTGAATGGTAGACCAAAGTTGACTGCTTGTTTGGACACTGTTAAAAATAATAATGGAAGGGAAAAGTAAGCTATTTGACTTCTACCCACTCTCCCCTTGCTAGAACTAAAATTATCAAAAAAGCACATAATATACACTTGTCTTTTTTTTTTAAGAACTTAGTTAATTGAATTCAATGAACCAAAAATACTCACAGTGAAAATCATCAACATTTATATGTAAAACAAAATCTGTTTTTGTCTGACTTAAAGGGGATGTAGCTGGGGGCTAAAGGATTATAAGCAAGTAAAGAGAATGATCTGACATTGCTTTTCTTGCCATGCTAAAGCTTTCTGAACTCTGAAATGACAGTATTTGGAAAATTCATTACATGATGGTAAAGTGTGACAGGTTGAAGAGTTTAAATTGAGTAACAGAAGCAAACCCTAACATATCATACATGAGATTACTGTGGAAACAGCAGAGTAAAAGCTGAATTCTGTAACAGAGCTGTACTTTTTAGGAAACAACATTTTCTGTCCTTAGAGATTTGGACGGCTGTTTATAGATTGATTAGCATGGAAGGAATAAGTTTTTCACTAAAAGGTGATGTGCAATTTTTGTACACAAATATATCTGACTGAGAATATATAATCAAGAAATGGTATGTTTGAGAAAGAATAGGATGTGAAGGAAGAAAAAAATACATATATAGTAAAGAACCAGTGGTTACCTGATAAAGTTCTGAAGGAACGTTGGCTGATGTTCAGTATTCCTTGAGCCTTCCCTGGTGGCTCAGCAGTAAAGAATCTGCCTGCAATGCAGAAGACCCGGGTTTGATCCCTGGGTCGGGAAGATCCCCTGGTGGAGGGCATGTCAACCCAGTCCAATATTCTTGCCTAGAGAATCCTATGGACAGAGGAGCCTGGTGGGCTGCAGTCTGTAGAGTTGCATAGAATCAGACACAACTGAAGCAACTAAGCAGCAATATTACTTGGGAACAACTGCAAAAGTGAACAATGGTTGACCTATTAATAGAATCAAGAGCAGCTCTTTGATGTCCAGGGTAGCTGATATGTGAGTGTGTGTACACATGTATATGAAAAACACACATACATACATATAACAAACACAGTGTATGTGTATACAAAGAATACAAAGAAGATTCTTGATCAAAAATACTAACATTGCTATTCAGCTGTGGGTATCAAATTTTCCAATAGCAATGGCCAATTCCTTTTTTGCTGAATGACTTTGGAAGCAGAGGGTCCTTTCTAATAATGGGGCTATTCCTGGGATTGTATGTCCTCCTAAAACACCCAATTACATATTGTAAGGCCTCTTTTTAAATATGTCACCTTTGTCAGCTGATTTCCTTCTGTGACTGCGGGCAGCATTAAAGTGCTGGGCAGGGTGTAAGAAAGGAAGAGAATAGGGTGATTAAAGGGAAAACAGAAAAATTGAGGGGTGGTCAGGCAGACTTCTGTTGATTTCTCAATTTTGCCTTTTCACAGATCAAAAAAGATTCTGCCAAATTGTTCACTACAACTTAGTGTATTAATTATATATTTATGATACATAACTCCCAAGTATGTGTTTCAAAAGATGCATTTAAATGCATCATATTTTAATGACTGAGGAAATTAAATATTGTCAAATGCTTGGTTGTTCCCAAATTATTCCATTAATTATGATAGGTATTTCTGCTGTGGCATGTTAGTGTTAGAAAACCTATTGAATTTGTCTATAAATAGATTTGAAATGATCTGTATATGTTCTGTTGGTAATTCCCAGGCAAAACAAAGTATTCATGTATTTCAGAGATGTGAAAGGAAAAAACACTTTAATGGTCCAGAAATCATCCTTTGCATTAGAATATCTAGGTTGATGCTAAAGCTGAAACTCCAGTACTTTGACCACCTCATGCGAAGAGTTGACTCATTGGAAAAGACTCTGATGCTGGGAGGGATTGGGGGCAGGAGGAGAAGAGGACGACAGAGGATGAGATGGCTGGATGGCATTACTGACTCATTGGAAGTGAGTCTGAGTGAACTCCAGGAGATGGTGATGGACGGGGAGGCCTGGTGTGCTGCAATTCATGGGGTTGCAAAGAGTCGGACACGACTGAGCGACTGATCTGATCTGATTTTATTCCTCATGACTGCAGGAAATATCTGATGAAAACTTTGTTGACATAGGTCAGATAAATAAATGGAAATTAATTCTGTCATGGAGAATGTTAAAGTCATCAACTTTAGTCCCACACAGTTCTCAAGCTTACCGGGGTTTTGGTTTGTTTTAGTGGCTTATATTCTTTTTTAACTTTTTATCAAAGGATAATTGCTTTAAAATGTTGTGTTGGTTCTTGTCATACAACAATGGGAATCAGCCATATTATCTCCTCCCTCTTGACCATCCCTCCTGCCTCCCACCTCATCCCACCTCCGTAGGTCCTCACAGTGTCCTGGGCCGAGCTCCCCGTTTTATGCAGCGGCTTCTCACTGGGCACCTATTTTACACTTGGTAGTGTGTGCATTTCAGTGCTACTGTCTCAATTAGTCCCACCCTAAACTGGTCCCCATTTTATTTTCAATTGATATTTTTCTACTTCACCTTCAGGATGGCCCTAGTCTACATTTCTGTTACTCTAAATAGTCCTCCAGATGGTGGCAAAATTTGTAACACTGAATTACAATGCAATTTGGTATCCGGTAGGTGAATTTTTAAAACTGTGTTCTTTGCTGGTTTGCCAGAGTTTATTTGACGCCAGCAAGGAAAATTGCTTAGAAGCTAGGATTACATTATAGCCTGTATCGACAGATGGAACTTTAAAAGCCAGTCAGATTGCAAGCCATATTTGTATTATGTTGAATAATATATTTAATTATATCGGTGCTTTTTCACACCTTAAATTTGGTGGATCCCAAAATATTTCATGAAAATGAGGAGAAAGAAGATACTCACTTTCCTCATATAAACAACATAAATTGTATAGAATGTGTTGGTTCTCTTCAGTACCAATGCCTTCAGCATATAGGTGTGTATACTTAGAAGCAGGTATGTTTCATGCATCTTCTACGTAATATTTATGTCATGGCCAAATAGAATATGTTTAGCCTTTCTGTCTCTCACTCATCCTCTCCCCAACTCCTTTCCTCCTGTTCAATGCGCACACATATGTGTACTTTGGCAGTTAGAAGATAAAAACCGTATCTCTTTTTGTTCTTCTGTCTTTGTCCCTGCTAGTCCTTTACTCATCTCTGTTTTTTAAAACTCTGCCTGTACTTCAAGACCCAAGGGGCATAATACATTCTGACTGCTCGGATCCCAATGCAAAATCCACCAACAGATGGGCTTTGTGATTTGGGGCAAGTGACCTAACTGCTCTAAACTTGTGTCTGCTTCTGGAAAAGGTTGATGGTAATAGTACATACCTCCCTGGGCAGATGTGATTGTATTAAAATAATCCCTTTAAAGCACTGTGCACAATACCTGTCATGTAGGAAGTGGTTAAACAAAGCAAGCTGAGCTATATCATCTCCATGGAGCCTTTTTTATCCCTGTGTATTAATCTCTTCCCCTCAAGTGACCTCATAGGGCTCGACCACTGAAAAGCTCTTATCGAACTGTGTTCTCTCATCCGCTGACTTGTATGCATGCCTATCTTTTGTGTTCTGTGCATTGTAGAGCTCCTACAATGTAGATGCTATGTTAGATGCTGACAAGGTGGGGAGTGAAAACATGGGCCAGGAACCCCTGCTTCCCTTCCACCTGGAGAAGACAGTTAATAAAGAAATTAATAATATAAATGGCATAAGTGAGATGGTAAAAAGAGTCACGAAAGAAATAAAGGAGGTGATGTAACTGTCACTGTTTTGGTTTATATGCTCAGAGCTCTAGAGTGAGACCAAGCCTCTGTTTTGGAGTCTCTTTTAAAGGGCCCCTGACTGCCCACATCTGAGGTCATAGGCATCTTATAAAATTGGCTACAGCTCTACGTTCTAGCAGAGAGAACCTCTCTTGGAGCTGCTTCCTACTTTTCATTCAAATTCATCTGCTCTTATCAGATTTAAACCCCTTTTCCTCTTGTACCTGATCACTCTGTTGTGCGTTTCATTCCACTTTGAGGCCACAGTCAGCCTGGCGTTGATTTCAGGTTCATCCCTTGAGACTATCATTAACTTGGACCTCTCTTTATGATTCCATTTGCTATAGCCTATAATCAGGCACACAGAGCCAAGACATCTGTTCTATGCCCTGCTCCCCAGTTGGTGTTTCTCCTTGCCAGGGACGGAAGAGTAGATAAGGAATCCCCTAAAGGTGAGTTCTAATTATCTCCCCAAAGAAAAGAACTTGGGCAGAGAGACGCTCAACAACAGTACAAGCTGTCATTGCTGATTTTTGTTGTAGGGATTGAAGAGAGTTCAGCGACACTTGTCCTCATAATACAATAGGAAAAAAGTCTCCTTTGGACAAATTGCTCCACAGCCCTCTGTACCACCAGCTGCAGAAATTTTGGTTTCTAATATATTTACCATCTTATGAGCTCCTTTTTGAACCTCTCTTGGTCCTTAGAGTTAAGGATGAATGCAAAGGAAAATTACACCCATCTTGCCATGCTCATTCTGTCTGTCCATATGTCTCTTGTCCATCTGTCCATTCATTCTTCTATCTACCACTCAATTCAAGAACATGACTATGTTTGTTCACTGTACTGAAAAACATTTGTGTCTAAACCTGAGAAGACAAGGCGAAGGTGAAATTGGATTTCCCAGATGAATCCATGAATTTAACTCACCATGGCCTCTATGATTTGTCTGTAAGAGAGTCTCAGAAACGAGGACCTTTGAGCTCTTTGATCAACATCATTGAAAATGGACCCAGCCTCAGTGGGGCAAACCCTTAAGAAAACTGGCCTGGTATTTCTGTTTGGGCTATATGTCAATGCTACGTGAAGGGACAGACACAGTGCCTCTTCCTGAGAGAAAAACAGCCAATCCGTCATCTTGTATTTTGCAAACATCTGGTATGACTCTGCTTGCTCCCAAGACACGGGCTTCGTGAATTAATGCCTCCTTTCCCAGTTAAGTATTCAAAAAGCATTTGCCTAAACTAAGTGGCAAAGAAACTACTTTTAAAGATAGGTGGTAGAGGTGTTCTATTGTATTGAAAGCATTTGATTAAATAGATTTGAGAGCTACCACTAAATTAACAAAACTGGCACACTTCACCCAATTTCCTTTCTTATTTTTTGACATGAAAATTGCTCAGACTTCAAGTCTAGTCTGTGTGAAAGCATTAAGTGTTTCAGAAATCAACGTGTCTTGTCAATCTATTGTGCTCTGGGGGAAAAGTAAGGCCAACTTGTGACATTATTTCCTTGTGTTCTAAAAACCTGATAATATCTTATTGTACATTAGGAGTATAAGCAGGCGTCGTTGTAAAGAGATTCTGGTGACAAGATCTATGAAGAATATTATGTTATTAACTTGGATGTCTGCATTTACAATATAGCTTTTCCAAGAAAATTTTTGTTGGGCTACAGGTGGTTATTTAAGACAATCAATTTACATAGAACAATTTATTCTTTTTTCATGCTGTTAAAGCAAATTGGTATGTAATTAGATTTATATACTGAATAATCTCATTTGCATATCCAATTAATTCTTCCTGTTTTAATTTGCCAGGGTTGAATTCACATTAGTAGTAAAAATAGCACTTAAATTATCAAGGACTCAAATCTTCCTTTGCTATGATTTGTTCAAGATGTTCCATTTAAAAATTGGTCCCCAGCATTCCTCTCATTATCTACTGGGGATCTGTGAAAGACTTTAGTTACAAATACCCTTAGCCAAAAAATCACAAAGTTGAGGTTTTCCCCTGGTTCATAGTGTGCAGAGAAATGGATAGTATAAAACTGGTTCCTGCCTTAATATACAATATTATTCAAAACCAGGAACAGTCAGATCAGGAACAAAACAAACAGGATGTTTTCATCCTCTAACCTCTTTTCACATTCAGAGTATGTTTAAACACAGAGACAAAAAAAAAATTTTTTTTAATTTAAAAAATTAAAAAAAAAAAAAACACAGAGACATATACATGCAAAAGTGATATCTCTTCCAAAAACGATTTATACTTATTCTTCAGTTGTATCATTTCAACTCCTGTGATGCATCTCTGTAGTAGAAAATGTATGACTCAGGGATTCAGACAAACCAGGGCCTAGTATTTCTTTTCTGTTTTTGCTGACTTTGACGCAACTGACTTTATCTGAGAAGCAGTGTCCTCATCTGTAAAAAATAAGAGTATGATATGTAATGTAGCTTCTAGAATTACTGTGATTTCATATGGCGTAGTATATGAAGGTATCTGCTCGGATGGACCTGGCAATAGAAGATACTTATATGGACTTCCCTGGTGGTCCAGTAGTGAAGATTTGCTTTTCAGTGCAGAGGATGCAGATTTAACCCCAGTCTGTAAGATAAGATCCCATATGCCAAGAGTCAACTAAGCCCGCGTGGTGCAACGAAAACCCTATGCAGCCAAATAAATAATTTTTTTTTAAGATGCTCGTAAACAATTATGTTTGGTCTGTAAAAAGATCAGTTCAGTTCAGTTCAGTGGCTCAGTCATGTCCGACTCTTTGCAACCCCATGAATTGCAGCACACCAGGCCTCCATGTCCATCATCAACTCCTGGAGTTCACTCAAACTCATGTCCATCAAGTCAGTGATGCCATCCAGCCATCTCATCCTCTGCCGTCCCCTTCTCCTCCTGCCCCCAATCCCTCCAAGATTCAGAGTCTTTTCCAATGAGTCAACTCTTCGGATGAGGTGGCCAAAGTATTAGAGTTTCAGCTTCACAAGCAGTCCTTCCAATGAACACCCAGGACTGGTTTCCTTTAGGATGGACTGGTTGGAACTCTTTGTAGTCCAAGGGTGTCTCAAGAGTCTTCTCCAACACCACAGTTCAAAAGCATCAATTCTTCAGCACTCAGCTTTCTTCATAGTCCAACTCTCACATCCCTACATGACCACTGGAAAAACCATAGCCTTGACTAGAAGGACCTTTGTTGGCAAAGTAACGTCTCTGCTTTTGAATATGCTATCTAGGTTGGTCATAACTTTCCTTCCACAGAGTAAGCGTTTTTTAATTTCATGGCTGCAATCACCATCTGTAGTGATTTTGGAGCCCCCAAAAATAGTCAGCCACTGTTTCCACTGTTTCCCCATCTATTTCCCATGAAGTGATGGGACCAGACGCCATGATCTTCGTTTTCTGAATGTTGAGCTTTAAGTCAACTTTTTCACTCTCCTCTTTCACTTTCATCAAGA
>NW_011495035.1:9001983-9002121 GCF_000754665.1 Bison bison bison
GCCTTGACTAGAAGGACCTTTGTTGGCAAAGTAACGTCTCTGCTTTTGAATATGCTATCTAGGTTGGTCATAACTTTCCTTCCACAGAGTAAGCGTTTTTTAATTTCATGGCTGCAATCACCATCTGTAGTGATTTTG
>NW_011495035.1:9002221-9008579 GCF_000754665.1 Bison bison bison
CCTTCTAACTGTTGCTTCCTGACCTGCATACAGGTTTCTCAAGACGCAGGTCAGGTGGTCTGGTATTCCCATTTCTTGAAGAATTTTCCAGTTTATTGTGATCCACACAGTCAAAGGCTTTGGCATAGTCAATAAAGCAGAAATAGATGTTTTTCTGGAACTCTCTTGCTTTTTCCATGATCCATCGGATGTTGGCGATTTGATCTCTGGTTCCTTTCCCTTTTCTATATCCAGCTTGAAGATCTGGAAGTTCACGGTTCACATATTGCTAAAGCCTGGCTTGGAGAATTTTAAGCATTACTTTACTAGCATGTAAGCTGAGTGCAATTGTGCATTAGTTTGAGCATTCTTTGGCATTACATATCCCTTGGGATATCCTCTAGCAAAAAGTAAGCACTCAGTAAAAGTTAACCATTGCTATCATCGTTACCCTCTTGAAAGAACATGCACCCATATCAAAGTGTCTTCATCCTTTTCTCTTATCATGTGTATTCATTTCCAGGGGCTGCCCTACCAAAGTACTACATACTGGCTGGTTTAAATAACAGAAATTTATTGTACCACGTTTTTGGAGGCTGAAAGTGCAAGATCAAGGTTAGGCTCATTTGGTTTCTCCTGAAGCCTCTCTCCTTGACTTTCAAAAAGCTACCTTCTTGCTATATTTCCTCTGTGTCTAAGCAAATGTACACTCATTTTAAGGATATCAGACAGTTGGATTAGGGCCTCATTTTAATTTAATCACCTCTTTAAAGGCCCTGTCACCAAGTCAGTCACAATCTGTGGTTGTGGGGGTTATAGCTTCAATCTTGGGATTCCCTGGTGGCTCAGACGGTAAGGAATCTGCCTACAGTGCAGGAGACCTGGGTTTATCCCTGAGTTGCAAAGATCCCCTGGTGAAGGGAGTGGCTACCCACTCCAGTATTCTTGCCTGGAGAATTAGCATCAGTGACTCACTGGACATGAATCTGAGCAAGCTCTAGGAGATGGTGAAGGACGGGGAAGCTGGTGTGCTTTATAGTCCATGGGTTTGAAAAGAGTCAGACATGACTTAGTGACTGAATAACAAAAGCTTCAATCCTATGAATTTGGGAGAAACATAAGTCAGCCCATAACACTAAGACTGAACTTGACCGACATATGGCAATTATCCTGATGCCCTGTCTTCAGGACTCATACCAGGAAAGGAGCATACCTTTTATCATAATGTGTTTAAAAGCATGTGTAATCTATACCTTATCTCAAAACCTCTGTCCAGTTTCTGTGGCTACAGTTATTTGTTCAGAGACACATGTTTGTTGTCATTTCCCCTGACACTTTGATAATTAGCATGGGTGTCTGACTCATGCAATAGAAAGATGATAACATTTATGGTCCAGAGACCTGGTTTCACATCTCAGATTTTCATTATATGAATAAACTTATACAGCTGTGGTGGTGGTTTAGTCGCTAAGTTGTATCCAACTCTTATGACCCCATGGACTGTAGCCTGCCAGGCTCCTTTGTCCATGGGGTTTTCAGGCAAGAATACTGGAGGAGGTTGCCATTACTGTCTCCAGGGGATCTTCCTGACCCAGGAATCAAACCCACATCTCCTGCGTTACAGTCAGATTCTCTACTGCTGAGCCACCAGGGAAGCACTTAAACCCTCGCAAATCATTTCACCTCTATGAGACCTGCTTTTACTTATCTGTGAAAGGGAACACATATCCTCACAAAAAGATGTAAACTAAGCCAAGATAGGGAAAAGAACTTTCTAATTTCTAAATTGCTATACAGGTACCAACTTTCTGCCTACTGAAAAAGTGATATTAATTCCATTTCCTGTTTTACAATCTTTGTTACTTGACAGTTGTTAATACTAAATGTCTTTCATGGTCCCTTTAGGAAAGTCACTTACCTTGTTGCTGAAGCAATAAGTTTACAATTAGATGCATCTTTCTTTCTAGATTTTAAGAAAACTGTAATTTGCAGTTGACATTTAAGCAAATTACTGTGTTCTGCCATATACCCATTTAAAAATACAAATCCTTCCCAGTCATCATTGAGTATATATATAACAACTGCAAAACAAATGCGTTACAGATTATTTTTTTCTGCAAAATACCACTTTCCCTTTGCAACCACCATCTATATGCAATTTTAATGTCATTTACTTTATT
Organism: Bison bison bison; assembly: GCF_000754665.1. NCBI lineage: Eukaryota > Metazoa > Chordata > Mammalia > Artiodactyla > Bovidae > Bison > Bison bison. Next base: position 9,004,381 of record NW_011495035.1, read on the forward strand.
TTAATGCCTGAATCCTAAGTGTACTTTCAAACAGCCTACAGCAGTTTAAGAAACTTTACCAGCTTCTTCATCATTTCAGGTTGAAAGATAAGCTATCTCTTACAAATCAGAATATAAAGCCTTGGTCGTTTGTAGGCTGGAGAGATCTTATAGAACCACTAACTCGTTTGCAATCCTGTTACTGGACCGTTCCAGTCTTTTCCTTTGTCACATCTTCTAACCTGGCAGGATAAGGAGTCAAGGCTAAGTCCCCTCTGCAGTCTATTTACCAGCCCCATCCTTCAACCACCCTCCCCTCTTTTTTCTCACCTCTTAGAGCTTCCTCTCTAGGTATAGAGGGGAAATTTTTGTTTTTAACACTCTTTCATTCCTTTGTTCTCTCTGTGACCACTTTGTAGCTTTAATCCGTGGATCTTTTTAATGCCTTTACTCCTTCCTTTTCTCTAAAATATGATTTCTTCTCCAGAGCCCCTTATGAAGGTTGTTATTCAGTACTATTAGATATGTATAGGACAACCCTTTTCACTTTGCTAAGAATGATAGCATAACTCTGGATATTAGGTTGAATGAAAACCTGTCTCTTCCTCTTGATTGAATAGTGTTGTCAAAATCTCCAAAGGGAAAAAACTTCACCATATCACACATTCACTCACAAAACACATACTGAATAAGCACCTATACTCCTGTCAACTGAAAAAATGCACAATCTAAAAGTTGAGAATTTTTTTATTCAGCAGATAGACTGAGGACTTCAGTCCAGGAGGCAGGGTCTTGGATAGCTCCGAGGGACTGTTCCAAAGAGACAAGGGAGAAACCAGGATATATAGCCATTTTTCCCAAGTGGCACTAGTGGTAAAGAACCCACCTGCCAATGCAGTTAATGTAAGAGACAGGGGTTTAATCCATGGGTCAGGAAGATCCCCTGGAGGAGGGCATGGCAACCCACTCCAGTATTCTTGCCTGGAGAATCCCATGGACAGAGGAGCCTGGCGGGCTACAGTCCATAGGGTTGCAAAGAGTCAGACAGGATCCAAGCGACTTAGCATACACAGACAGGCAACAAAAATCAGGTAGTCGGACATCAAAGAGTTCCGTTAAAGAAAAATCAGATATCTCAAATTAATTAATTTAATCTCTTTTCTATGTATGGGAAGAAGCAAGAGTCTGAGCTGACTTAAGGTCATTCCTTTGATATGCAACTTCAGCTGTTTAGAGCTAAATCCTGTTTTTCTCCACTCTGAGGCCCCTCAGGGCACACAGTTGGATGATCAGCTGTTGTGGCTGATAGCTAGGTGGCTGCAACATCTTTTGTTTACTGATTCAGCAGGCGACTTGCTTCATCCACACCAGTTACTGGCAATGTGTTCTAAAAAAAACCCACACAATTCCCTCATGGATCTGCTAATCTGAACACACACACTCCCCCTGAAATACAGGAAGTGTTGGACAGAAAGTGAACACTGACTAATAATGTAGCTACAGTGAAGCATTGCATCCAACCCAAATCCGACCCAGCCTGCAGTTACTGGTGGGATGTGAGATGGAGTAAAGAGATTTCCCAGATGGTATTCTATTATTTCTAGACCCAAGGGACTTAGCAAAGGGACCTAAGGATTAGAGAAACTAGATCAACCATATAAGGGAGGAAGTAAGAATACAGGTCCCAGTGGAATCCATGCCTTCGTTAATAGGGCAGACTCGATCTCTCATGTGTAAATGTATTCTCCGTCCAAATAGTATGCTTCCCAAAGAAGTGAAGTGAAGTGCAAGTCGTTCAGTCGTGTCCGGCTCTTTGCGACCCCATGGACTATATACAGTCCATGGAATTCTCCAGGCCAGAATACTGGATCCCTTCTTCAAGGGATTTCCCAACCCAGGGATCAAACCCAGGTCTCTTGAATTGCAGATGGATTCTTTACCAACTGAGCCACAGGGGAAGCCCAAAGAATACTGGAGTGAGTAGCCTGTCTCTTCTCCAGCAGATCTTCTCAATCCAGGAATCCAACTGGGGTCTCCTGCATTGCAGGCAGATCCTTTACCAACTGAGCTATAAGGGAAGCCCCATGCTTCCCAAATGATACACTTTATTATCACACTTCTGATATTACTTAAAACACTTATTATGAATCTTCTGTTTTTAAATTTTCTTTCTGGCGTGTTTTATTTCTTTGAATATTTAAAACTGCTGGTAAATCCTTGTCCTTTGAAATCAGATTTCACTTTGGCAACAGCTACCTCTCTATTTTTAGAAATACATCAGAGCAAAGTCACGGTAAACATTAGTGTTCATGCTGGGTAACACCGTTTTTGGTCAAAAAATGAATTGTGACTAAATTAATGAAGCTCATTTTCTTCTGTGACTTATACATCAGTTTTCCATGCAGTTTCAAACAAAAGGTTTAAAATTCACATGAGAAAATATATGTGAACGCTTTTAAAAGAAAATTGTGATTTATTCTAATAAGGTTATATTTTTTATTTGTATTATTAAATTGTAATTGAACACATTCTTTTAATACTCAATGCATATGTTTTAAAGTGCCTTTTTTTTTACTGCTAAATTAGCTTCTTTAAAAATTGCTCCTTTGGCAGTATCAACCAAGTCACCTGTAGATTGAGCTGCTTTCCATATTTATATCTTGAACTCATAGGAACATCTTAAGACAATTGTCCAATGAGGAAACTGATGCTCAGAAAAGAGAAATAAGTATCTTATCTGTTATCAAAAGGATAGTAGCTGATAAACCAGAGAATATAATTCAAATTTCCTGACTTTAAGTCCACTGAATCTTACTCCTTCTATTTTTGTAGGTCAAGTGGTTAAACCTAAAGTATTCTTCTTTCTCTGTTTTCTCTCCAAAACCCCTGGCTCCAACCTCCGTTAGTCTAAACCAAACTTCTCATATAACTTCCAGCAATTTTAGGTTTTGAATAACAAGAATAGTCTTCTTGCCTGTTTATTTCCTTTTTTTCCCATCAGTTACTAGTTTAAATTGATACACATGCATATAATGGGCACTAGATAAATGAACTTTTGTTTGTAATTTTCTCTGCCTTAAAGACCAAGGGACCAGTTCCTCTGTGCCAGACCCAGGATTTGGTTTTGATTGAGTTATGAGTGACTATCAAGGGACAACTAGCAGTTGCAAAACAGTAAGATTAAGAATATAGATACTTAGAGAAAAGCAGAGATTGTTTTGCTTTGGTCTCTGCCATTCTTTTGTTGTTGCTTTATTTGCTTTTGTTTTATTGTCCTTGGTAGTTAAAACTAACCTGATAAGCAGAAGTAGGTTTGTTAATTTCCCTAAGGCCTTGCATTCCTTCCTGAAAGCAATTAATTGCTGAGTTTCTGTTCAGGGGATGAACTTTTTCTACTCCCTCTGCACCAAAGCTGAGCTACTAGAACTCAAGAGGGATCTGGAAAGACCATTGAAAAAATGAATTCATCATCTTAAAAAAAAAAAAAACTCATCATTTTGACCGTCATCTTGTTGCCACTGCCAATCACTTTTGGATCTGGAAAGACCATTGAAAAAATGAATTCATCATCTTTAAAAAAAAAAAAAAACACAACTCATCATTTTGACCATCGTCTTGTTGCCATTGCCTACCACTTTGTTGTTTGTTGAGAACATAGCCTAAGAAACCCCCCTTAAAGTTGGAGGTCTCTTCAAAGTACACAGATTGCAAGGATATAAAAAGAATCTTAAGACTTTAAATTATTGTGCTACTTTCAAAGTTACATTGTTTGTAACCATAATGTTCAGTTCAGTTCAGATCAGTCTCTCAGTCATGTCTGACTCTTTGAGATCTCATGAACTGCAGCACGCCAGGTCTCCCTGTCCATCACCAACTCCCAGAGTTCACCCAAACTCATGTCCATCAAGTCTGTGATGCCATCCAGCCATCTCATCCTCTGTCATCCCCTTCTCCCCCTGCTCCCAATCCCTCCCAGCATCAGAGTCTTTTCCAATGAGTCAACTCTTCGCATGAGGTGACCAAAGTATTGGAGTTTCAGCTTTAGCATCATTCCTTCCAAAGAACACCCAGGACTGATCTCCTATAGAATGGATTGGTTGGATCTCCCTGCAGTCCAAGGGACTCTCAAGAGTCTTCTCCAACGCCACAGTTCAAAAGCATCAATTCTTCGGCACTCAGCTTTCTTCACAGTCCAACTCTCACATCCATACATGACCACT
>NW_011495035.1:9008679-9009337 GCF_000754665.1 Bison bison bison
ATGGGACCAGATGCCATGATCTTCCTTTTCTGAATGTTGAGCTTTAAGCCAACTTTTTCACTCTCCTCTCACTTTCATCAAGAGGCTTTTCAGTTCCTCTTCAATTTCTGCCATTAAGGGTGGTGTCATCTGCATATCTGAGGTTATTGATATTTTTCCCGGCAATCTTGATTCCAGCTTGTGCTTCTTCCAGCCCAGCTTTTCTCATAATGTACTCTGCATAGAAGTTAAATAAGCAGGGTGACAATACACAGCCTTGACGTACTCCTTTTCCTATTTGGAAGCAGTCTGTTGTTCCATGTCCAGTTCTAACTGTTGCTTCCTGACCTGCATATAGGTTTCTCAAGAGGCAGATCAGGTGGTCTGGTATTCCCATCGCTTTCAGAATTTTCCACAGTTTATTGTGATCCACGCAGTCAAAGGTGTTGGCAAAGTCAATAAAGCAGAAATAGATGTTTTTCTGGAACTCTCTTGCTTCTTTGATGATCCAGCGGATGTTGGCAATTTGATCTCTGGTTCCTCTGCCTTTTCTAAAACCAGCTTGACTATCTGGAAGTTCATGGTTCACGCATTGCTGAAGCCTGGCTTGGAGAACTTTAAGCATTACTTTACTAGCGTGTGAGATGAGTCCAATTGTGCGGTAGTTTGAACATTCTTT
>NW_011495035.1:9009437-9009684 GCF_000754665.1 Bison bison bison
GGGACGGAGGAGCCTGGCGGGCTGCTGTCTATGGGGTCGCACAGAGTTGGACAGGACTGAAGCGACTTAGCAGCAGCAGCATCTCTTTCTGGGGCTACTCAGGTGGTTTCAGTGGTAAAGAATCCACCTGCAAAGGCAAGAGACACAAGTTGGACCCCTAGGTCAGGAAGACGCCCATGGAGAAGGGCATGACAACCCACTGCAGTATTCTTGCCTGGAGAATCCCATGGACAGAGGAGCCTGGAGG
>NW_011495035.1:9009784-9035123 GCF_000754665.1 Bison bison bison
TCTCTGGTTCCTCTGCCTTTTCTAAAACCAGCTTGACTATCTGGAAGTTCATGGTTCACGCATTGCTGAAGCCTGGCTTGGAGAACTTTAAGCATTACTTTACTAGCGTGTGAGATGAGTCCAATTGTGCGGTAGTTTGAACATTCTTTGGCATTCCCTTTCTTTGGGATTGGAATGAAAACTGACCTTTTCCAGTCCTGTGGCCACTGCTGAATTTTCCAAATTTGCCAGCATATTGAGTGCAGCACTTTCACAGCATCATCTTTCAGGATTTGGAATAACTCAACTGGAATTCCATTACCTCCACTAGCTTTGTTCGTAGTGATGCTTTCTAAGGCCCACTGACTTCACATTCCAGGATGTCTGGCTCTAGGTGGGTGATTACACCATCGTGATTATCTTGGTCGTGAAGATTTAGAATAACCTAAAATTTGAGATGTAAGTGTGTGCTTTATGGCATGTGTATTAATGCTCAATTGAAAGTATCATGAAGCACAGTACTTATTTTAAGAGGACATGAGTTGGAGGGAGATGGCCATTTTCACATTGTTGTCATGTCCTGCAAATGTCTTTTTCCATCAATCTGTTTTAAATCCCAAAGTTGAATTTGTTGATGAAAAGCATAAAAGATTCTGTGTGTAGGAATAGAAAAGAGTGTATACAAGGGCAGAATGTGCTTTGCTTGTGAGTTCTTCGTCTTCTATTTTGTTTTTTAGTACTGGAGGGCAGCTAATCACCCAGCATAGATAAGGCTCTACTAATCTCATATTGTATTTACAATCAGTTATCATGGGTTAATATGTCTGTGGTGCATAGGGAACTGGACATATTACTTCTGTTTAGAATTATGGAAACTTAAATTGTAATTTCAGACATAGCTTGAATATAGTTCTTTTCATGTACCTAATCATACAATAATTTCCATAAGTTTTTATAAAATGTATATAAATGGATTGCTAGGGACCCTTCCATTTGTGTCTTATTTGGTACTTGCATAAAGTTTGAAATTTTGAATTTGAAAGAAGTATATGCTTTAGAATTAGTAAATCATTATTCTTTTTTAAACCCCACCTTCATCCTTTTTTTTTTTTTAATTACTTGTATCTCCTTTTTTCAAAAGAATCCATGAGACCAGCCTGAGGACAGTAATTCTGAGAATGAGCAAAAATGGTGTTATTCTTTCTCAGAGCTTAGTCATTACAAGCATTCAGCCTTTTCTTGCAGTATATATTTGAAGAATGGGTTTTGGCGGAAGAAAAGGAATATTTGGAAAGAATTTGGTGGTTTTCTTACAGGCTGCCTCATTTGTCACCTCCTCATCTCCCCCATCCTTCCTAACCCCAGTAAGTACAGGTGGAAGACCTGGATTTAGGTTTGTAAAAATAAATAAGAATCCAACAGTCCTTTCTGGAAGGTCTGGTCATAACTTCCTTGCTTCTTCTTATTGTTGACTCCATGGTGCTGGATATCATACCCCAGTTAATGCCAGGGACGAATTTAACCTGTTGGATCTTACATGCAGCCTACATTCTAGAAATTAGAGGATTTTTGTGAATCAAGTTACTAGTATCTCACCCTAAAATGCAGATGGCTTTTAAAAAATTTCCCTAGATAATCGGTTTTGATGAAATTTATAGTCTACCCGAAGCACAAAGCCACACAAGGTGGCTCTCTCTCTCCAAAAACAGCCACAGCCTGTAAACGATACAAAATCCTGAGGTTTGAAGGAACTGAGAAAATCTTTGTTTTAGTTTTCCTCTCTCCAGTGTGATACAGAATCTTAATGAGATGCTTACATTGCCTTTTGAACCATTAACTCTGAAGAGAGTTCAGGGATGTTAGACTTGGGAGGTTCATAGCTGTAACTGCAGAGAGAAATCCTGCCTGTTAAAGAATGTGTGCGCACTATTGCATCACCCAGTTTGTGCACCAGACTTTCTATTTTTAACATTTTTAATGACATTCTGTCTCTTTGGTTCTATATGTCCTTCACCTTTCTCAGAATGAGATTGATAGTGCAAGTTTCTCTACTGTTCTCATAAAAGTTGAATTAAGAGTCTTGATTTTGGTTTAATGCACTGCAGCTTTATCTCATATTCACACAGTAGTCTCCCTTCTGGTTCTGATTCCTGCTCCCCCATATTCTGACATGCAGGGCAGTTCACCTTGAAAAATACAGTACCGTATTGAGATACCTAGCTTCTCTGTAAAGGAGTCTAAAGAGCTGAAACAAAGGGTTACACATTACCAGAGCAATTTGAAATGATGGAACTTGAATTTTGGGACACGTACAGTAGCCTCGTTCCTCTTTGCTAAAGGATGCTAATGAAATGAATTTGCAAATCACTACAGTGCTACCAAGTTTCTTTTGACTTTGCCTTTGGGGTAATCCTACCTGGGTTATAAACTTTCAAAATTTGAAGAACCATGATACAGAAGAGGCTAGCTTATTTGCAGTAGTCCCAGAACTTGGACAAATGCGGAAAACTGAAGACATGCTCTACCTCAGATTAGGATTTACTTTCTCATGATTTGTCATATATGAAAAATAGGATGGACTGTGGACTTTCTGGAGTGGAGAAGAAGAGAGTGTTTTTTTTTTTTTGTCATGGAGATGTCAGGACTGTGGCAAAAGTTATCCGAATTATCCAGGCAAGAATGTTGAAGAGTAGAACCAAGGATCCTATGGAATTTTAAAAGCTATTATAATAGATTATAATTTGTTATAAGAAAGGGAAGATACAGTCTTATTTACCTGGATAATAGTAGTTAAGTATATCCATCATATCTCAAGAGAGAAAAATGTACTCAAAGTCCAGAAAATTGAAGAGAAATTCAAATAGATAAAACGTAAAACTGAGGATAGTCCTACTTCTGCCCATGGAAAAAGAAATTTGATCTCTTCCCAGGTTAAGTTGCCCAGAAGCATCATCAGATCCCTGTGTGGTTCTGCCCTCATAGCATGTTTCTTAGTTATAATGGAGGCCTTGCTATTATGACTGATTAATGTCCAGTTTCTCTGATGAGCTGTAAATTCCATGAAGAGAGAAGCTCTCTCTGGTTGTTCTCCATTTGAATCCCAAACGCTAGGACAGTGCCTGGAATATAATGTGGGCTATGTTAGTATTTGCTGGATGAACTGGTGAATGAATACATTTTGACAATTTTAATGGGATAATAAATTGAACAAGTCTCAAAGGGTTGGTCTAACTAATGAGTGCTTAGATTTGTATGCACTGATAGCTTAGAGTAGCAAAATCTTTTTTCAATGTGAATAGATAGTAGGAACTGGGACTCTCTGTGAATGTTTAGATGGAAATATGGATAGGAATTCAAGTATTCTACTCATATCTTCCCATCTATTTTCCTTTTTCTGGGACAGAAAGACTGCCAGTTTCATATAAATGGCTTGCATCACCATCAGGAGAATGGCTCATGGAGAGTTCTTATCAGATACTTGAAAATTCAAATGAAGAAGCTCTTTGAAAAATCTAGTATACATTTGACAAAATAACACTATACTGGTGCTCTGGACCTGTTCACTTATTCCTCCTTGGCAAAGAAAATAAATTATATAATGGGACAACCAATGGTTATAGTTTGGAGAATGGTTAAAGGCTGAAAATAAATATATAGGTTAATGCCATGAGGTACTTGACTGGACAAGCATATTTTTCCAATTCTGGGGGCAGAAAGTGTCTGTAAACATTCCTGCATGTCAGAAAACAAAGTGAAAATGACCTATAGCTTTGAGGCACTTATTGAAAACCTATTTTAAATTGAATAGACAAGCCAAGATAATATAGGTTGTTTGATAAGAAACATTAGAGAAATCTATAACATGAGGCTTTTTATTATAGGTTTATTATATCAATCTCTGCAGTGGGTAATGGAACTTGTAAATATACTGTTATGTAGGAGTCCCCTTGCGGGCTTTTTATTCATGCTGAAGTAAGCACAGCAAACTTATTTGCTGTCAGGGTACATTGAATTTAAGATTAGTATTTATTTTGGTTCTAAGGAGGTTTTGCTTTTGTGAATTGAAAGTTGGATCAGCTGTATGAAAACAAGATGGGACTATAGGGAGCACAGGAAGTAAATTAGTTTTTTGTTCATATGCATCCTGTAAACCTGCATATTTAGTTAGCAGAGGACGTATATGGTGTTGGTGTCTCAGATGGGTGAGTCATGCATCGGATGTGTATGTTTATGGCTCTTTGATTTGGATGGAGAGATTCAAAATGGCATAGTTTTCCAATGCAAAGAGTTTGAGGGCAAAAAAAAACAGAAAATTTAGAAGGGAAATTTTTTAACCTCATTGTAACTTGGGACTATTTATTTCATGGGAAAATATGAATAAATATAAAAAAAAAAAACCCTAAAAGTTCATCAAGCTGCTCTATGACCTTGGTAAATAGCATTAACAAATTGTTCCATATTGATTGACATTTGAATAGAGTTCTTCAGATATAACTGAATCCATGAGAATGACTTGCCATGGAAATGATTGCAGGAGTAATCATAGTAAGTAGTGAGGTCATCTTAATCATATACTAGGGGCCAGCAACTGTGGTGAGTGATCTGAAGTATCTCATTTGATACTGTGGTTAAATCAGGTGATTATGAAAGGAGGTACCATCGATACTCCCATTTTACAGGGGAGAAGAAGTAAAGCTCTGAGAATGGACAACTTACTGAAGTGCACACAAGTAAAGTCTGTTCCATCTATCTATCTTGTACTGTTACTTTGTTACCTCAGTTCATATTTGACCAGTATCATCCTTTCCATTCCCTTGCTGCTGCTAAGTCACGTCAGTCGTGTCCAACTCTGTGCGACCCCATAGATGGCAGCTCACCAGGCTCCCGGGTCCCTGGGATTCCCCAGGCAAGAACACTGGAGTGGGTTGCCATTTCCTTTTCCAATGCAGCAAAGTGAAAAGTGAAAGTGAAGTCCCTCAGTTGTGTCCTACTCTTAGCGACCCCATGGACTGCAGCCCACCAGCCTTCTCCATCCATGGGATTTTCCAGGCAAGAGTACTGGAGTGGGGTGCCATTGCCTTCTCCATTCCCTTAAGTACCCAGAATAATAAGCATTTGTGCCATCCTTTTCTTCTTACAGACATTTTCACTCAATTACCAGTTCATTTAATCTGAGACATGAATGGCATTATACTTATTTATCTAAGGGAACTGACACTAAGAAAGGTGGAATGTCTTGCCCAGGGTGGTAACTTATTCTACATGTCATGCCATTGATATAAAAAAACAAAAACAAAAAAGCATAGATTCTCCAGTAGAGCATGTTCAGATTTCTAAGATTTTGAACTCAGAAGAGGAGCATCTGAAAATCCCACATTCGTGATTTTAAAGAGCTGCTTGATAATTTTATTTTTTTTTATTAAGTTCTGTTAACATGCACACAGATATGTACATGCAGTCAACATGAACTTAATTTGGTTTTAAACATAATGGTAATAGAATGTCTTTATTAGAACAACACATACATTGTGTCATTAGACACAAAGTTGGTACTCTTGTTCAGTTCAGTCGCTCAGTTGTGTCCGATTCTTTGTGACCCCATGGACTGCAGCATGCCAGGCTTCCCTGTCAATCACCAACTCCTGGAGCTTACTCAAACTCAAATCCATCAAGTCAGGGATGCCATCCAACCATCTCATTTCGTTGTCCCCTTCTCCTCCTGCCTTCAATCTTTTGGAACATCAGGGTCTTTTCCAGTGAGTATGTTCTTCACATCAGGTGGCCAAAATATTGGAGTTTCAGCTTCAGCATCAGTCCTTCCAATGAATATTCAAGACTTATTTCCTTTAGGATAGACTGGTTGGATCTCCTTGCTGTCCAAGGGACTCTGAAGAGTCTTCTCTAACACCGTAGTTCAAAAGCATCAATTCTTTGGTGCTCAGCTTTCTTTATAGTCCAACTCTCACATGACTACTGGAAAAACCATAGCTTTGACTAGATGGACCTTTGCTGGCAAAGTAATGTCTTTGCTTTTTAATATGCTGTCTAGGTTGGTCATAAACTTTCCTTCCAAGGAGCAAGTGTCTTTTGATTTCATGGCTACAGTCACCATCTGCAGTGATTTTGGAGCCCAAAAAATTGAAGTCTGTCACTGTTTCCATTATGTCCCCATCTATTTGCCATGAAGTGATGGGACTAGATGCCATGATCTTAGTTTTCTGAATGTTGAGTTTTAAGCCAACTTTTTACTCTCCTCTTTCACTTTCATCAACAGGATCTTTAGGTCTTCACTTTCTGCCATAAGGGTGATGTTATCTGCATGTCTGAGGATATTGATATTTCTCCCAGCAATCTGGATTCCAGCTTGTGCTTCATCCAGCCCTGCATTTCACATGATGTACCCTGCATATAAGTTAATAAGCAGGGTGACAATATACAGCCTTGACCTACTCCTTTCCCAATTTGGAAGCAGTCTGTTATTCCATGTGCTGCTCTATCTGTTGCTTCTTGACCTGCATACAAATTTCTCAAGAGGCAGCTAAGATGGTCTGGTATTACCATCTCTTTAAGAATTTTCTATAGTTTGTTGTGATCCATACAGTCAATGGCTTGACGTAGTCAATAAAGCAGAAATAGATTTTTTTCTGAAACTCTCTTTCTTTTTTGATGATCCAACGGATGTTGGCAATTTGATCTCTAGTTCCTCTGCCTTTTCTAAATCTAGCTTGAGCATCTGGAAGTTCACGTTTCATGTACTGTTGAAGCCTGCCTCAGAGAATTCTGAGCATTAGTTTGGTAGTGTGTGAGATGAGTGCAATTGTGTGGTAGTTTGAGCATTCTTTAGCATTGTCTTTCTTTAGGAGTGGAATGAAAACTGAACTTTTCCAGTCCTGTGGCCACTGCTGAGTTTTCCAAATTTGCTGGCATATTGAGTGCAGCACTTTCACAGCATCATCTTTTAGGAATTGAAATAGCCTAGCTGGAATTCCATCACCTTCACTAGCTTTGTTCATAATGATGTTTCCTAAGGCCCATTTCACTTCACATTCCAGAATGTCTGACTCTAGGTGAGTGATCACACCATTGTGGTTATCTGGGTCATGAAGATCTTTTTTGTATAGTTCTTCTGTGTATTCTTGCCACCTCTTCTTAATATCTTCTGCTTCTGTTAGGTCCATACCATTTCTGTCCTTTATTGTGCCCATCTTTGCATGAAATTTTCCCTTGGTATCTCTAATTTTCTTCAAGAGATCTCTAGGCTTTCGCATTCTATTGTTTTCCTCTATTTCTTTGCATTGATCACTGAGGAACGCTTTCTTAACTCTGCTTACTATTCTTTGGAACTCTGCATTCAAATGGGTACATCTTTCCTTTTCTCCTTTGCCTTAGCTTCTCTTCTTTTCACAGCTATTTGTAAGGCCTCCTCAGACAGCCATTTTGCCTTTTTGCATTTTTTTTTTCCTGGAGATGGTCTCGATCACTGTCTCCTGTACAATGTCACAAACCTCCGTCCATAGTTCTTCAGGCACTCTGTCTATCAAATCTAATCTTTTGAATCTGTTTGTCACTTCCACTGTATAATCATAAGGGATTTGATTTAGGTCATACCTGAGTGGTCTGATGGTTTTCCCTCACTTTCTTCAATTTAACTCTGATTTTGGCAATAAGGAGTTCATAATCTGAGCCATAGTCAGCTCCTGGTCTCATTTTTGCTTACTGTATAGACCTTCTCCATCTTTGGTTACAAAGAATATAATCAATCTGATTTCGGTATTGAATTTCTGGTGATGTCCATGTGTAGAGTCTTCTCCTGTGTGGTTGGAAGAGGGTCTTTGCTATGACTAGTGCTTTCTCTTGGCAAAACTCTGTTAGCCTTTGACCTGCTTTATTTTGTAGTCCAAGGCCAAATTTGCCTGTTAGTCCAGCTATCTCTTGACTTTCTACTTTTGCATTCTAGTCCCCTATAATGAAAAGGATATCTTTTGGGGGATGTTAGTTCTACAAGATCTTATAGGTCTTCAAAGAACCATTCAGCTTTAGCTTCTTCAGCATTACTGGTTGGGGCATGCACTTGGATTACTGTGATATTGACTGGTTTACCTTGAAAATGAACAGAGTTCATTCTGTCATTTTTGAGACTGCATCCAAGTACTGCATTTCGGACTCTTTTGTTGACTATGATGGCTACTCCATTTCTTCTAAGGGATTCTTGCCCACAGTAGTAGATATAATGGTCATCTGAGTTAAATTCACCCATTCCAATCCATTTTAGTTCGCTGATTCCTAAAATGTCAACATTCAATCTTGCCGTCTCCTGTTTGACCACTTCCAATTTGCCTTGATTCATGGACCTAACCTTCCAGGTTCCTATCCAATATTGTTCTTTACAGCATCAGACTTTACTACCATCACGAGTCATATCCACAACTGGATTTTGTTTTTGCTTTGCCTCTGTCTCTCCATTCTTTCTGGAATTATTTCTCCATTGATCTCCAGTAGCATATTTGGGCATCTACCAACCAGGGGAGTTCATCTTTCAGTGTCCTATCTTTTTGCCTTTTCATACTGTTCATGGGTTCTCAAAGCAAGAATACTGAAGTGGTTTGCCATTCCCATCTCCAGTGGAGCACATTTTGTCAGAACTTTCCACCATGACCCTTCCATATTGGGTGGCCCTGCATAGCATGGCTCATAGTTTCATTGAGTTAGACAAGGCTGTGGTCCATGTGATCAGTTTGATTAGTTTTCTGTGATTGTGGTTTTCATTCTGTGGCCCTCTGATGGAGAAGGATAAGAAGCTTATTGAAGCTTCCTGATGGGAGAGACTGACCAAGGGGAAAACTGGGTTTTGTTCTGATGGGCAGGGCCATGCTCAGTAAATCTTTAATCCAATTTTCTGTTGATGGATGGGGCTATTTTCCCTCCCTGTTGTTTGACCTGAGGCCAAACTGTGGTGGAGGTAATGAAGATAATGGGACCTCCTTCAGAGGTGCCATGGGTGCACTGCTGCACTGAGTGACCCTGACCCTGCAGCAGGCCATTGCTGACCCACACCTCTGCCAGAGACTCCTGGACACTCATGGGCAAGTCTGGGTCAGTCTCTTTTGGGGTCACTGCTCCTTTCTCCTGCATCCTGGTGCACACAAGGTTTTGTTTGTGCCCTTCAACAATCTGTTTCCCCAGTTCTGTGTAAGTTCTGGTTGGTGTATGGTGGGGTTAATGGCAACCTCCTCTAAGAGGGTTTATGCCATACCCAGGTCTGTTGCACCCAGAGCCCCTGCCCCTGTGGCCCACCACTGCTGACCCATACCTCTGCCAGAAACACTCAGACACAGTTCTGGCTCAGTCTCTGTGGGGTCTCTGGGTCCTGGTGTGCACAAGGCTTGTTTGAGTGTCTCTGGCGGCTTTTGGTTTTGATTCTAAACGTGATTTCGCCCCTCCTACCGTCTTGCTGGGACCCTCCCTTGCCCTTAGATGTGGGGTATCTTTTTTTGATGGGATTCAACATTCTCCTGTCCATCGTTGTTCAACAGTGAGTTGTAATTTCCCAGTTCTTGCAGGAGAAGATGAGAGCATGTCCTCCTACTCCACCATCTTGATTGCACAGTAAAAATAAATAATAAATCAAATTTCCATAAGAAACTCCTTAGAAATAGGAACAGAGGGTAAACCTGTAGTATCTTTGTAATACCTTGCAGTCATCACTGTAACCTGACATGAGGTTTCTCTTATCCCTCCTAATTATTAGTGAATTGTAACATCTTTTAATTTAATTTTCACTCTGTTCCTTAGTTGTTATTGTTTACCTTTACAATCATTTGTCTTGGCTTCCTAAAATGGTCAGTCTGAGACTAAGGACAGGTCTTATTCTTTCTTTTTCATCCTGTAAGAGTTTTCATAGTAGCTGGTGTATGTTTGACATGCCCAAGTATTTATTTTATTGTTTTACTTTGACAGGGTGATGCTTTGAAGTCGTCTTCAATGTATATAATCTTTTTGAAACGTTGTATTAAACCTGGCAAATTGTGAATTTCTTATAATGTTGCTTTTGTTCAGATACATGGAACTAGGAACCTCCTCAAGGATTATTTGAACAGCTTCATTTTCTCAGCTATACTTTGTACATAAAACCCTATTTGTGTTTGCTTTTATTGACTTTTAAAATAGCATGACAATTTGATGCAAAGTCGCTGGCTGTTGGCAAATGTCTATTTCCTCCCAACCAGGGACATTTACATTTCTACCCAAGCTACTCTGACTGTGAACAATCTATCTGAGGAGTGACCTCAGTTCAGCTGAAAGCATCCTACATCCTGAAAACTGTAAAGCTACAGCACTTACTGATTTTCCAAGTGCTAAAAGATGGTGTATAAATGACAACAAAACTACACTAGTGTACTTGAAACATTTTTTTTAAGGAAAGAAAACTCTAAGTCTACAAGAGCTTGCTTAAGAAAGATGTACTAATGTCGGAGGTGTTGGATTCAGCCACACTGTTATATCATCAAGTATTTCATGTGTGCGGAGATAAAGGCACAAACCATATAAAATAAACAGCATGTGTTCAGCTTAGATAGCTAGGACGTTTTCCCTTGAATACATTTGCTTCTTGCAAACTAGCACACTGCTTCTAAGGCTCCAAGACTGTGTTGTCTATGAGACAGTTTCTGTATTTGGTCTGCTTCAGATTGTCTCAGGGCTTCCCTGGTGGCTTAAACAGTAAAGAATCTTCCTGCAATGCAGGAGACCTGGGTTCAGTCCCAGGGTTGATAAGATCCCCTGGAGTAGGTCATAGCAACCCACTCCAGTATTCTTGCCTAGAGAATCCCCATAGACAGAGGAGCCTGGTGGGCTACAGTCCCTGGGTTTGCAAAGAGTCAAACATGACTGACTAAGCACAGACTGTCTTAACCCTGTCATCAGTTGGTAAATGCCCAGACAATTAAAATTACAGTATCTAGCAAATTAGGAAGGTGAATTTAAATCCCCAAAGTCATTGGAAATTCCAAGGTCAAATTAAAATGACATTGAATTTTCTTCTTTAGGGGATTATCCCTGACTCTGTCTACACCAGTGATAACAGACTTGATTGCTTTCTCTTAGCATCTTCAAAAGGGGAAAACACAAGAACATGATTTGCCCAAGGGCAGAATGACAGATAACAGACTGAAGATAAACAGTACTGAAGCCCAGCATGTCAAAGCAAGACTAGGAGTCTGGGGCAAATTTCATCCTACTCTTGGCTCTTGAAAGATACTCTGAAGCCCAGAGTGTGGCAAGTGGACATGTCTAAGGTCACCGTAAGGAGGCTCCCACCAGTGCTTTTTCCTGTTAGCAACTACAGTAAAGAACATTATAGGCCAAGCATGCTTCTAAATGCTTTACATGTTTTGACTGTTATAGCTGAGTGCACTGAGGTATGGGCCAGCAAAATAAGTTCCCACTGGATCATACTGACTCCCAAATAATTTTTCTATGAGTGAATCAATAGCTACAGTAATTCCAGACCATTCTTAGCCAGACTTAGACAACAATGGAAATATAATTGGCAGGATTTAACTTATTCTGACATCTTAGTTATTGCTTCTCATGTGCAATCAAGGCACAAAAATATCCCCAAGTTAGGCAACCCCAAGTGAAGAGGGCCTCTGGGGCAAATACTCCAGAAACTCTTCAACCCTTGATTATTCAAAGTGACTGTGCAATTTATGCATCCAAGACTGAAATAAAATGTTTCAGAGTTTCTGTGCAAGATTTTGAAGTATTTATATTATTAGTCAAGGTCAGCTTTTTTTCCAAAATGTGCTCTGTGGCTCTCTCGCCTCTCAAGATGTTTCGTAAGGAGAAAAAAAAAGCCTGTGATCAAATAATTTTGGGAACAAACTGCATCATTTTGATGATGATCATTAGTATACAGAAGTTTTGAAAAGGCCCGTGAGAAAGAAGCATGTTTTATTTTGTTTCATAGCGTTTCCCAAATTTAGAGAAACTCCAAAATCTTCCCCTCCACCCCCCTCACTTTTTGTTAAAAATTCTGTTTAACATTTCTGTAGAATAGACACAGGGAAAGATGTGTGAGAGGAATTGTAACTCATTCTACAAATACTTATACACACACAGATGTTATGGACAATGCTGGAAATGCCAGTCCACAACTGGTGGAGTGCACAAGCTGCATGGTGAAGGAGAAAAACCTGTAGATTACAGTTATTTACAGTTTGGCAAGTAATGGGCTTCCCAGCTGACTCAGTGGATGAAGAATCAGCCTGCAGTGCGGGAGATTCCGGCTTGACCCCTGGAGGATTTCCTAGAGGAGGGTGTGGCAGTCCACTCCAGTATTCTTGTCTGGAGAATCTCATGCACAGAGGAGCCTGGTGGGCTATATAGTCAATGGGGTCACAGAGAGTTGGACATGACTGAAGTGACTGAGCGTGTGTGCACAAGTAGTGTGGTGCACAAAAGGAGGCCTGTGGAGACAGAAATTTACAAAGCCTTTTTGAGTATCTGTTCAAGAGTTGGATTATCCCTGCAGTCGGAGGCTTTTCATATTAGAAGTTAAGTTCTTACTTGTAATATTCAGTGGAGCAGAGTGACAGGAATAGCTGTGGCTCATGTAGTCATTCAGAGACCCAGGCTCATCTTCAACATTGGACTTCCACACTGTCGTTGGACATTAACATCCGGTCATTTGACAGAGGAGAGTAAAAGAGAAAGAGGAACATTGTACATGATGCCTTTATGATCTAGGTCTGAAAGAACCCTTGTGCCAACACTGAAATTCATTCAGATGGCCATGCCTGTCTGCCAGGCCGTTATGGTCTAGCTCTGGGGGCAAGAAGAGAAAAATGTTTGCAAAGCAGCTAAACAGTCTGTCTCACCCAGCAATAGGAAATTAGCAACACAAGAAGAGAAAAGGACATTCTAAGCAGAAAGAATAAACTGTCTAGTGGCATAAAGAGAAGGCAGTCTGCGGTGACTGAAGTAGAGAACACCTGTGAAGAGTCCTGTGAGGTGAGTTAGAGGAATAGAGACAAGACCAGACAGGATTTTGTGCTTCGCTGAGAAAGTTGGAATTTATTTTATTTTAGTATTGAAGTGAGTTATTAAAGAATCTAAAAGTGTTAACACTAGAATCTAAGAAACTGGATTTAGGAGGTTATGGCTGTAGAATTAGGGATACATGGTCAACCAACAAGTAATTAAAGACATGGAATAGGGATGGGTTCAAGAAATAAGAGCAGGTAAAATGTGTGTGATGTGGAGACCCACTGACTATGAAAAGAAGATAGTCTAGAAAATCTCCTGGATGGTGTCTGGCTAAATTAATTAGATATTGGGAAAATTAATAAGTAGGAGGGAAAGATAATAAATGGGGAAGAATCTATATGGGTCTGAAGTACAGGAAAGATGTCTTTAGAGCTTGTGATTTGAGGCTTGTCAACATGTAGGTTTCCTTGAAGCATGTAGAGTCAATTAAATTGCAAAGAGAAAGAAAATACTAAAAACCCAAATGAACTTTTTGGCCCATCCCACCACCCCCCGCCCCAAAAAAGAGAGAATTTCAGATTTGAAACAGGTGAACTATATGATATGTGGATTTTATCTCAATAAAACTTTCGTTTAAAAAAAGGAAGGGACTGCTCTTTCTTTGGGTACAATAAATATCATCGTGTTCTAAGCAAACTTCTGAAAGTACAGTTCTGTGATCTCTAAACCAGTCATGTTTTGTTTGCTTGTTTTTATCTAGAAATAAATTTAAATTTCTGTGTAGAAAAGACTTCTGTTGTATTTGTGATTGGGCATATTCTCAAGACCCTGAAGTCATCACCCATGCTTTCTCCTTCTTAAATAAGTCTAGGTCGTCTGTAAATTAGCACTGAGATTTATGATAAGTAGGTTGGGGAAGTTTTGTTTATAATAAAAGACTTTTATTATAAAGATTAATGTCAAATTTATCTTGGAAAATGCAGCAGGTACCTGTGAACATGTAGCCTCCTATTCTCCAGGGTTAGATAGGAGGTTAGAACCATACCTTCAGCAGTGTCTGGGATCCAGACTGAACCCAGCCAAACAGAGCAGAAAAAACATTTGTCATTTTGCATTTAAATTCTCCTCCAAGATATTCTCCAGGTTTTTCTGGAACAGCACAAATAACACAGTTATACATTATTTAAAACCAGCTTGCTCTGCAAAGGTCAAGTCCATGTTATCCAAAACGTGGTGCTTAGTAAGCAATAACCCAAACAAATTTGTTGTTTTAAAGTAATAGAACGTGATGAGTGTAATCAAGTTTGTCTGGAAGAAAGATGTCTCTTTTCCTCAGCATTTGATTTGTAATTGGGTTTGGCTTCATTAATATTTAACGTCTTTTTAATTTGTATGTCAGTTTTTATTGCAGCCTGCTTCTGGGCAGGTTTTCCTTTGAAATACCAATAACACCCATTCTTCATTCTAACATCAAAACAAGAGCTCTCTCAGGGGGAAAACTCGTTGTATTTCATCTCTTGGGATATAATTATTTTGTGTTTTTCCACAATTCCTCAAGAGGCTGATGATGTAGGACACCCTTTTGCAGGCCTTTAGATTTCAAAAGAAGAATCTGATTTGTTAGTGTTGCAAATATTAATTCAGATGGTCTTGCATCATTCTTATGAATTGCCTGTTCTTAACCCAGCTTTGTGCAAGTTCTACTTTCTTATTAGTGTGGTACTCAGGTCTTTGAAGCTGTGTTAGTTGTTTTTTTTCAAGTTGTTTTCTTACGCTTTAGTAGTTTAGGGAACAGAGTATCTTTCTATTGATGTGTTTGAAAGACTTAAATTCATTTTCAGACTCAGACTAAATCTTCAGAAAAGGGAATAGAATTATACATAACTCTCTTTGAATTTTCAACATGATCATATCTAGTAATAAAGCTACAAACAGAAATTCAGAGTCAATATCTCCAGAGACTGGCATTGAGAAATGGAGCTTGGCATATTTGCAGCAAGCTTGAACCTCTTTTATGCAAGTTTGCAGTTTTTGTTTCCTGGTCACTTGGGATAATCTGGGTGAAAAAATTGAAAGTCTTAGTTCTTGTTTCTTATAGAGGAAATCCTGATGATCAAAGCCTGAGCCTGATTTGATGACCCCTTCTGGATATCTCAGGAGAGAATAGGAGGGTAGATATGGTGGTAGAGACTGAAGCTGCCAGTGGGGCAGAAGGGAATAATTTCCTACTTTCTTCTCTAGCTAGATACGTGGCATGTGAGGGTTAAAGATGGGTATGAAGGACGTGTTTCTGTCCACATCCTATCATTGTAATATTGTCCTGGGCTCATACAGATGGCACGTGACTTCTAGTAGGATGGATATTGTCATTGGCCTTTTCAGAAAGGTCGCTTGTGACATTGCTTTGATTCTTCAAAGATTTCATCTCCCTCGTAAAGGATATTACTCATTTAGATAGGTATACCTGAAAGTTAGAATATGACCTGTAAAAATGAGCAAGTGACGATAACTGGCCCTCATAAAGGTCAGACCACTCTACCCTGCACTGGTAACACACCGTAGCTAACAATGGAACAGATTCCTGGGGCTTATCTCATGGTTTTTCCTAGAAGAGGAGTGATGGTTCATCTTGTTATTCAGACCAGTTAATACTCTTCCATTTTACATTTCTCAATTCCGCTTACTAGCTATTTTTGGTATTAGCGTAACTGTTTCCACTTCCTTGGGGTTTTAATTTATGTTAGAGTCTTGTTTTTGTAGAGTAGCTTAAGTCTTCAGAGCCATTGTTTATTATTCTGCAAATAGGTCATTATAAGTAAGACTGGTTTTTGAACTAGTGTTAAGAAAATGTACATTTAAAATGATAAAACCCTAAGTTTCAGAGAGCAACCATTTTTCTCTCTAGATCATAGTGCAGTAAGTGGCTCTTTTATGATCATTACTGATTTTTCCCAAAGTAAGTAATTTATGATTTATTTTATCTATGCTACCATTTCTTCTCTAAAAATATTCCTTGAGGTGATTTTTTCCCCTAGGAATAACAATCTTTAAATCTGTAATTTTCTACTGCTCAAGACAGAAAATACCCTCAATTAGCTTTGTAACATTTAAATTCAGTAACAAATTTAGTAATAATTCTCAGTCCACCATGAACCAGCCAGCTACTGTTTCAGGCCCTAAAGTGATGAAGACGTGGTCTTTACTTGTCCCACAGAAGCTTTAATTCAGTGACCTGAAGAACATACAAATAGTAAGCTACAAAGCATTTTGATAACAGTGGTAACAGATTGGCAAATTACAATGGGAGATACAGACTCACTACCTTCCTTAGACCTTTTGTACTTCTATTATGGTAAATATCGTATTATCTTTCAGAGATGTTTTTAACTATTTTTTTAAATTGAAGTATAGTTAACTTACAATGTTAGGTTAGTTTCAGGTATAGCAAAGTGATTGTATTATATATAAATATATTTAATATATATAAGCATGTGTATTTATATATTTTATATATGTTATATTTCAGATTATTTTCCATTATAGATTATTATAAGATACTGAATATAGTTCCTTGTGCTATACAGTAGGTCCTTGTGCTCATCTATTTTATATATAGTAGTTTATATCTATTAGTCACAAACTTCTAATTTCTGTCTTGCCCCTGACTTTGCTATCCCCTTTGGAAGCCATAAGTTTATCTTCTGTGTCTGTGAGTCTGTTTCTGTTTTATAAATAAGTTAATTTGTGTCAGTTTTTTTGAATTCCACATATAAGAAATATCATATGATATTTGTCTTTCTTTGGCTTCATTAAATATGATAATCTCTAGTTCCATCCATGTTGCTGCAAATAGTCTTAGTTCATTCTTTTTCATGACTAAGTATTATTCCATGGTATATATATACCACATTTATTAATCTATCAAAGGATGTTTAGGTTACTTCCATGCCTTGGCTATTGTAGATAGTGCTGCTATAAACATTGGGTTTCATATATCTTTTCAAATTAGAGTTTTCTCTGGATATATGCCCAGGAATGGGGTTGCAGGATTATATGGTAACTCTGCTGCTGCTGCTGCTAAGTTGCTTCAGTCGTGTCCGACTCTGTGCAACCCCAGAGATGGCAGCCCACCAGGCTCCCCCGTCCATGGGATTCTCCAGGCAAGAACACTGGAGTGGCTTGCCATTTCCTTCTCCAATGCATTAAAGTGAACAGTGAAAGTGAAGTCACTCAGTCATGTCCGACTCTTAGCGACTCCATGAACTGCAGCCCACCAGGCTCCTCCATCCATGGGATTTTCCAGGCAAGAGTACTGGAGTGGGGTGCCACTGCCTTCTCCGTATGGTAACTCTACTTTCAGTTTTTTAAGGAACCTCTATCAATTTGCATTCCCACCAACAATGTAAGAGGGTTCTCTTTTCTACACACTATCTAGAATTTATTATTTGTAGACTTTTTAATGAAGTCCATTTTGACTATTGTGAAGTATTACCTTATTATAGTTTTGATTTACATTTCTCTAATAATTAGTGATATTGAGCATCTTTTGATGCGTCTGTTGGTCATCTGTGTGTCCTCTTTTCAAATATCATTTTTTTTTCTCTCTTATCATTATATTACAGTGGGAAGCTGTGGAATATTTTAATTGAGAATTCACACTCCCTGGTCAGACTACCTGAGTTTAAATACCTGCCTTCAATAACTCCATAACATTGGGAAGTCATTTAACCTGTTCAAGCTTCATTCCAGAGACAGTAAACTAGGCATACAGTAGGGCCCCATCAGGTGGTCATGTACACTATTTCTATGTTTGCTGAAACATCACACACAGGTCAAAGCTACTGTTATTCCTTACCTGAACCCAATAGACCACTAATACTAAGATAAATTGCAACCTATGCTCATGAATTCTTATCATCCAGATGGACTCACTCCTTTGTAATGTGACTTTTCTGCTCATCCCTTCAAGAGGTGGACATTCTTCTGGACTGGACCTGATTAGTCTCTGACCTACTTTGGCCAGTAGAACCCAGAAGAAGTGACACTTTTGAGGTTGGATTCTAAGAGGCCTTGCAGCTTCTACTTTCACCCTCTTGGAATATTCTTTTGTGACCATCATGAGAAGAAGGTCACTGTAGCCTGCTGGTAATGAATGGCCATGTAGAAGAGAACTGATGTGACCCAGCCAACTGCCATCACCAGCTCCCAGACATTGAGTAAAGCCACCTCAGACTTTCCAGCCTAGTTGGTACTCCAACAAAGTATATGAGAATACAGATGAGATGAGAATCCTAAGAAATAATATACATCATTATTGTTTTAACCTCTCAGTTTGGGAGCAGTTTGTTATTGTACATGGCAGTAGTTAAGTATTTATCACATATACCTCATAATAGAAAAAGTACCCTTTTAAACAAAAACTGGTGTTGCAAGTCCAAATTCCTTAGCCCATGTTTTAAAAAGGGTCCCATGTGTTTTGGCCCTGCTCACCTTTCTTCCACTTATCTCCTTATCTTCTCTCTAACTCTGTATCCTAACCACATTCCCAGAACATGCCAAGGCTTTTCAGACTTCCCTATCTTTGTTGTTCTTTAAAAATTTACATATTTTTTTTTAATGAACATATTTTTTATTTTTTTTAAATTTTTTTTTAAATTTTATTTTATTTAACTTTATAATATTGTATTGATTTTGCCATATATCAAAATGAATCAGTTGCAGGATATAAAATCAACACACAGAAATCCCTTGCATTCCTATACACTAATAATGAGAAAATAGAAAGAGAAATTAAGGAAACAATTCCATTCACCATTGCAACGAGAAGAATAAAATACTTAGGAATATATCTACCTAAAGAAACTAAAGACCTATATATAGAAAACTATAAAACACTGATGAAAGAAATCAAAGAGGACACTAATAGATGGAGAAATATACCATGTTCATGGATTGGAAGAATCAATACAGTGAAAATTACTACCCAAAGCAATTTATAGATTCAATGCAATCCCTATCAAGCTACCAACGGTATTCTTCACAGAGCTAGAACAAATAATTTCACAATTTGTATGGAAATACAAAAAACCTCAAATAGCCAAAGCTATCTTGAGAAAGAAGAATGGAACTGGAGGAATCAACCTGCCTTACTTCAGGCTCTACTACAAAGCCACAGTCATCAAGACAGTATGGTACTGGCACAAAGACAGAAATATAGATCAATGGAACAAAATAGAAAGCCCAGAGATAAATCCACACACATATGGACACCTTATCTTTGACAAATTTACGTATTTTTAGTTGGAAGATAATTGCTTTACAATATTGTGTTGATTTCGGCTGTACATCAACACAAATCAGTCATAGATATACATATGTTCCCTCCCTGTTGGTGCTCCCTCCCACCTCCCACTCTATCCCATCGCTCTAGATTGTCAGTGAGCACTGGATGTGAGCACCCTGCATCACACATACAACAAATCCCCACTGGCTATGTATTTTGCATGTGGTAGTGTATACGTTTCCATGACACTCTTTCCATTCATCCCACCCTCTCCTTCCCCACCCTGTCCACAAGTCTTTTCTCCATGTCTGTGTCTCCACTGCTGCCCTGCAAATAGGTCATCAGTACCATCTTGCTAGATTCCATATATATGCCATTAACATACAATATTTGTTTTTCCCTTTCTGACTTACTTCACGCTGCATAATAGGCTCTAGTTTCATCCACCTCATTAGAACGGACTCAAATGTGTTCCTTTTTATGGCTGAGTAATATTCCATTGTGTATACCTACCACTATTTCTCTATCCATTCATTTGTCAGTGGACATCTAGGTTGCTTCCGTGTCCTAGCTGTTGTAAACTGTACTGCAATGAACGTTGGGATACATGTGTCTCTTTCAATTATGGTTTTCTCAGGATATATGCCCAGTAGTGGGATTGTTGGGTCATATGGTGGTTTCATTTCTAGTTTTTTAAGGAATCTCCATGCTGTCTTCCATAGTAACTGCATCAATTTGCATTTCCACATCTTGCTCTTTTCCTTGAATTCTTTTTCCCAGACTTTCACATGCCTAACTCCCCCTCACATATCACTTCTCTGACTCCCCCTCACATATCACTTCTCACCTAAATATCACTATCTCAGAAAGGCCTCCTCTGACTCCCTAAAATAGCCCCATTCCCACAACTGGCCAAAAAGTACTTAATCCCCCTATTTTGTTTCCATCAGCATGCTTAGTACTATCTCTCATTACCTTGTTTTTTTATGTACACCTTATGGTCGATATCCCCACCTTTCCAAGAAGGAAATCTCCATGAGATCAGGAAATAACTATGGATCCTGAGGGGTCCAGATCATAGAACAATGTCTGGTGCATAGTCCCTGGTGAGTACCTACACAGTGAATGAATAGGTGAAGTAGTCATTCTCAAGAATTATTCAGTTACAGGTATGAAACCACCTAGAAGAGGACCTGGTCAAGAGAACAGCAGTAATAACTAAAACACTCACTCCTACTGTTCTTCCTGCTTGTTAATATGTCTTGAATGCTTTCTTTGAATGAGGTACTCTCTCCTAAGCATACTCATTAACTCATTCAATTACAAAAAAAAAAAATCCTAAGTTTAAGAGAGATTAAAGAGCTTGGTAACTAGCTGCATTGTTCCTGAGATAAGATACACAGGGTTTAAATTCAGAAGTTTTAACCCTAGAGACTCATTCTTATATAATACATTGATCTATGATTTCCTATGAATAAATTATTGCTATGTTATTATCCTATCTTTATTCTTCTCTCCAAAATGATGATAGGCTCTTACTCATGTTTGGAAACTGAGCAACAGACACCCAAGGAAAAGATATAATTTATACACTTTAGGAGAAGGAGGTGGTTTCATGGAGAAATCTCATTTGAGGTACACTTTGAGGAGTGGATGAGCAAGATTTGGCCAGACAAAAAGCTGGGATTTCAGGGAAAGGAAACTGAATGTACAAAGAGGATTTGATAAGAAGTTTTCAAAATTTACAGTGTACAGAAGAAAATATTTTAGTGAGGACACCTTCCTTGATGATCTATACACAATTTTCAACCTCTCTGGAATCTTGATAAATGTATTTAAAAAGATAGTTTAAAATAGAGAGAAAATGATTAGAGAGCAGATCTTTCAGAGAAGACCTTAATTGGACAACATCCTTCCAGGGTATGTGGTGTTTGTCCTTAATTGGAAGATGTTCTTGTGGACCAGGGGTGTCAAATTGACTTATAAGTCACATGCACATAAACTTATCAGTCTGCAGTATTCTGATTTTTAGACTATGTGTGTATCTGAGGCATAGCCTTCACATTGAACAACTTAAATCCAGTAACAAGTGATCACGTTTCAGAAATTAACACATTGGATTCAACTGAGAGTTTTAAATACCTTCTGGATTGAGCAGAAATTGTCTGTGAATAGTAAATTATTAAATCTCACACATTTAGCATCAATTTCATGAAAATAATAATATATATAATTATGTATAATTATACATAGTAAACTCATACATATATAAACACACACATACGTATATGTACATGGGCTTCTCAGGTGGCTCTAGTGGTAAACACCCCCCCTGCCAATGCAGTCAGACATGACTGAGTGAGCACGCACACATATGACTGGTTTCATCTTAAAAATAGCTCTTTAGGAGAACTGGGAAGTAATAGTCTTTATAAAGATGGGCCGAACATCATCCAACAGCATGGTTCATTGTGAGTTTTTTGTCTTAAGCATTTTAAGCAGTTGACTTCAAATTCCCAGCAGATGGTGGGTGGCAGCAGGCAGTCACTCTAGTCAATGAGAAATCAAAGTGAACTTTTAAAATAGCTGATTTGTAAACTTGGAACAAAAAGGAGTGAGTGTTAGAAAAGTAATAGATTTTCTACAACGCATCTTATTATGTGCAGATCAAAAACTTGAGAAACTGTAGAATTTGCAATAAGCACAACAATGTGTATTTTACATTATGGAAGTGTAATGTAAAGCAGGTAATGAGTCTGTTAGCAGAGAACTTGAATATTAGCTGTCACCAAATCTCTTTTCTATGTAATAACCTAGGAAATGCAGAGCAATGTGTTTTTCTCCAACAAAGTTTAATACAAGTGTCTTCTAAAAGACTGAGTTTTCTATTAATGATTTAAAGCGGAATAAAAATAAGGGTACTTTTCTCTACAGTACTATTCTACAGCACGATTGTAATGGTCTTACTATACTTGCTATTCTTATTACTATACTTGCTATTCTTGTTAATTTATTCTAGTACGATTGGAGGAAAAGAAATGGTTGTTTATAGTTGATCCTTTAAATTACTCTTTAAGATTTTTGAGCATTTCAAAGTCTAGAAGTCCATGAATTTGTGCAGAAATTATTATTCAACCCTGGGTTAATACATGAGTGTGTGTGTCATTCTTATCTATCGTTGGTCACATTTATGCTTACTTTGACCTTAAGAATATTGATCATAACTTCTCTCTGCAGTGGAAATTTTACATGTTGTTCAACTTTATCTTACTCAATAGATGCTTAATAAAAACCAAACCAAGATGATTTATGCCACTTCTTTTCTCTTTAGTTGTCTTTTTTGTTTGTCTGTTTGATCTCTGTTCTATGGTAGAGGAAACAGTGGATGTCAGAGGGGTGAGGGCTGGGGATTATATTTGAAGTAATCGTAAGAAATATTCCTAGCACAGATAGGCCATATTTGCAGATAACCTTTCTGGTTTTTTTACTCTGCGGTATCTTCTATTATCCAAGATTCCCCAGGCCATTTTTTGCACAGTTGGTTTATCAGCATTAAATGGAATAGTTCAATATACAACTCAGCCTTTCCAAATGTCAGACATATGAGATGGCTAAGAACCTTCCTCCAATGCCAGTAATAGAAAAAGAACTACATGTCTATAATGCAAGCCTGTGTTAAATCTTTAGACTATATGGCTTTTCTCATGCCTTAGAAAGTCAACAAATGTGATAATTCCCCAACCAACTGGTTCCCTTTCCTTAGTTGAGTGATCAAGGGGGTAAAAGTGCAAATTATCATTTTAGCTGCAAAGGTACAATTTTACATTAAGCAGAAAAAGGGCGCATGTGTTTTATTAAAATGTCCTCCATATCTGTTTCAAACTTCAGTTCAT
Organism: Bison bison bison; assembly: GCF_000754665.1. Lineage (NCBI taxonomy): Eukaryota > Metazoa > Chordata > Mammalia > Artiodactyla > Bovidae > Bison > Bison bison. Next base: position 9,032,927 of record NW_011495035.1, read on the forward strand.
TGAAATGCCCTGAAAATTAAATAAACACACAACAGGGCTTGCTAACATCTTCAATGAGGTGCTTAATTCCCCATCTTAATCAGCCATTTTCCATCCCTTTCCTCCTTCCTACCTATCTGTCAAACATTCCTTAATTAAGAATTATTCTTAATTACAAAGTTTATGTGTCATTTTATTTTAGAGGTAATTAATTAAATTTAACACTAATCGTTGAGGATATTGCCTTTTCTGCACACACATTGTTGCTTAATTATTGGAATACCTTGTATCCCTGGCTGAGAGTGGAGCATATCGATTTGTTTTGTGTCTGGGATGTGGCCACTCATACTGAATAGGACAGAGACTCAGCCTGTTGAACAGACAAAGAAGTAAGAAGCATTTTTTTTTTTTTTTTCTCAGTTGATAAAGGACAGTGAACAAATGCACTTTGGTCACTCAGTGCCTTGTGCATAGTCTCTGAAGGGCAAAGAAGTGTGATGATTATAGGTGATTGTAGGTATAATTCAATCCTAAAAACTATAATAGTCATAGTGAAGCTATTCTGTAAGGGTCCTTGGGTACTTGTTAGAATGGGTTTGCCAATTTTTGTGTGTGGAAGAGTATATTGAGGTCATCCTGGGCAGGTCACCAGGTTACAGGAGGGAAAGAACCAGTGAACAGATTAAGAAAGGCCTGCCTTAGACTTTGGGTCCTTCTCGCCATCATTTCCCCTCTCAGATTTTATCTCTCGTATCATTTTCTCAGAGAAACCTTCCACCACTAAATTATATACCTTTCCTTGACACTACTCATCCTTATTATAATTTTAATTTATCTGGTTGATTATTTGATTATCTGTCTCACCCAAAAAATAAAATATCTTCAAGGGCAGAGATAATTTCTAATCTTGCTTATCATTTATTTATTATTTGTTTCATATAATTTATACAGAGTAGACACTAAATAATTTTTTAATGAATAATCTATTAAATATTTTTCCAAGAAACTGGGCAAGATATTTGACATATTTTGAGTGTTGTGTCCATTATGTTTGGTGTTACTGTATTTTGTGGGGAACCAAGCCACAGCTTTCTAGATCTTAGTTCCCTGAGGGGATTGAACCCTGGGCCTAGGCAGTGACAACACTGAGTCTTAACCATTGGGCCAGCAGGGAATTTCCAATGCTACTGTATTATTTGGTTCTAGGAGCAAGGAATAGATGTGTAAATGTTAATCCTTGCCTTCAAAGATTTATAATATGGTAGAGGAAAAGCTCATACAATTAAATATCATATAAGTCAAATTATAATACATACTATAAAAAAGATATAAACATCTCTATGAGAACACAGAGAAAGCAAATCTGCCAAGATGGACAAGGCTTTTAAAATGCAGAGACTATTTGAAATCTGCCTTGAAAGTAATTTTAGATAAATGAGGAACTAGGGAAAGGGCATGTTGGAAAGAGGTCAGAAGATGAGCAAAGATCAGATGCATATGTGAACGTGATGTTATCACATTGTCAGAGATTGGGAAACATGGTGGTGCTAAATCCTAGCAAGGATCCAGTAAGACAGGCATTCTCTGTGCTCTTGGCAGGACTACGAAGATGTAGACACTTTCTAGAAAGCCATTTGGCAATACGCATCAGAAGCCTCAATATTTCCTCTTCTAGGAATCTGTTTAAGGATCAGAGATATGAGCAATTCTTTATGTCGAGAATTTTTTATCATGGTATAATTAACAAATACTAACAGCCTAAACAAATAATTGAAGTCCATGATTAAATTATGGAATTTCTGTAGTGAAGAGCTATGCATCCATTAAAAAATAATGTTTTTAAAGAATATTTAATTACATGGAAAGGTGATTGGAATGCAATATGTATATAGTATAATGAAAATTTGAGTTGCTTGTATATTTTTGAGATTAGTTGTTTGTCGGTTGCTTCATTTGCTATTATTTTCTCCCATTCTGAAGGCTGTCTTTTCACCTTGCTAATAGTTTCCTTTGATGTGCAGAAGCTTTTAAGTTTAATTAGGTCCCATTTGTTTATTTTTGCTTTCATTTCCAATATTCAGGGAGGTCGATATAGAGGATCATGTCATCTGCAAATAGTGAGAGTTTTACTTCTTCTTTTCCAATTTGAATTCCTTTTATTTCTTTTTCTACTCTGATTGCTGTAGCCAAAACTTCCAAAACTATGTTGAATAGTAAT
>NW_011495035.1:9035223-9078846 GCF_000754665.1 Bison bison bison
GAGAATTTTTTATCATGGTATAATTAACAAATACTAACAGCCTAAACAAATAATTGAAGTCCATGATTAAATTATGGAATTTCTGTAGTGAAGAGCTATGCATCCATTAAAAAATAATGTTTTTAAAGAATATTTAATTACATGGAAAGGTGATTGGAATGCAATATGTATATAGTATAATGAAAATTTGAGTGGAAGTTTGGACAACAGTTTTGTAAAGGTGAAAATAGACCTCTGGGGAAAAAGGGAATAACAGCAGTATGCTAATTTGCTATCATAATTACCTTTGGGTGATGGGGTTATAAAGACCTTCCATTTTGTTCTGCATATTCTATTTGTTTTCAGACTTTCTACAGTGGATATATTGCTCTTGTAACAAGGAAAACAGAGATATTTGAAATTATATATTGTAAAGGAAATTGGATATGATATGTTATGGCTAAACTATAAAATGTACAGAGAAGAGTTTTAGAAAATATGGCCACAGTTTTAAAGGTTATTTAGACCATAATTGGAGAAGGAAATGGCAACCCACTCCAGTGTTCTTGCCTGGAGAATCCCAGGGAGGGGAAGCCTGGTTGGCTGCCGCTATGGGGTCGCACAGAGTTGGACACGACTGAAGCGACACAGCAGCAGCAGCAGCAGTGGCTAGAGCCTTAAATTAAGTATTCAAGGTGATAGGGAAAAGTGCATAATATGGCCCTCCACTCAAATTTTATAATCTGGCTTAGGGAAGAAAGACATGTGTGTGTGCATGCTTAGTCGTTTCTGACTCTTTGCAACCCTTTGGATGGTAGCCCGCCAAACTCCTCTGTCCCTGGGATTTCCCAAGAAAGAATACTGAAGTGGGTAGCCATTTCCTCCTCCAGGGAATCTTCTAGACCCAGAGATTGAACCAGCATCTCTGTGTCTCCTGCATTGCACGCAGTCTTTACCTACTGAGCCATCAGGGAAGCAAGACATAAAGGAGTAAATTAATAACAATGCCAGGTAATAGTTCTAGCCATACCATGGATCCAGGATATTATAAATTTGCCAAAGTGTTATATATAAGTTATGACCTAGAAGTTCAGATCAGAGATTAGCCTACTGAGTAATTACATAGAATTTGTAAGTGCTTTTGCTTTACCCAACCATGTCCTTTGAGGTACATGTGGTCCCATCACCTGTGCAAGGACATGTGGCTCTGTAGTTACCTGCCGTGGCAGTAGACTCAAAGAGCGATGGATAAATGTGTGTGCACGACTGAAAAGTTGTGGAGGTTGAGGAGAAAGAGATCCCAGACTTCCTCCAACTAGGAGTCCAGAAATAAGTAGATATTCCTCCTTAGCCTTCTTTTCTCAAAATGTGTTTCTCCAAAGGATCCCATCCTAAATATCTTACTATGTAAGTTGTACTGTCTCCCATTTATGATGAACATTAATTACACATACATACACACCTATGTGTGTGTACATGTGTATGTATTATCTGTATATGCATATGTGTGCGTTGTGTATATACGTTTTTTTCTTCCCATGAATCACTCAAAATCTATGGCAGGTGATTGTATAAACTCATTTAAATGAATTTACTATTTTCATTCTTGTTGCCACCAGTTTTTTTCATCTCTAATTATTTTTTAAATTATTGGAATGAATATGTATGATATTGTTATTGAAAAATGCCTTATATTTTGGAAGAGAACAAGAAAAAAAATTTCTGGATTCCTAAAAGAACAAATAAATTCCCTTTTGAAGGTATCATAGCAAAGTTAAAATATTAGGCAAATGGTGTATTTCTTAGATGTTTACTTAATATTTTTGTGTTTGTTCTTTTGATATGAATTTTCATCCATTCCCACATACTTATAAATCCTCCACTAGGTATAAAGCTATTGAGAAGTGTTGCAGAAATAAAAAGTACAAGTTAAGGAACATGAATCCCTATTGTCCACAGATGCTGAGATTCTAGAATATATAAACCACATTCCTTATACATGAAACATTTATGTTCACTTAGAGGATTCAGGCCAATAAAGGTGCTGGTTTTGGAAAATCTTAACCATTAGCCTTGACCTGTGGGCTAAAGAAATCAAGGACATCTTTACAGAAAAGGTGACTCATGATCTAGGCTCCTGGTTGCAGTCTCTTTTTTGGCGAGGATGTCAGAGATCTTTTTTATCATCTGAGGAATTTGATTGTTTTCTCACCTTCAAAACTCACAAGTACATTGTAATTCAATTTAACAAATCGACAAATTATCTCAAAACCAGTTTATGTGTATTTAGCTTAGTGTTAGTTGCTCAGTTGTGTCCGACTCTATGTAACCCCATGGACTGTAACCCACCAGGCTCCTCTGTCCATGGAGTTGTCCAGGCAAGAATACTGGAGTGGGTAGCCATTCCCCTCCCAAGGATCAAACTTGAGTCTCCCACTTTTCAGGCAAATTCTTTACCATCTGAGCCACCAGAGAAGCTGATGCTTTCAAACTCCTGCTCTAATGAGTATTTAGAATCTGGTCTTGTACTAGGCTGGAAGCAGGCAAAGTCAATTGTATGGAAGTAAATAAAAACACCGAGGTGAAAATGCATGGAGTGTATATAGAACATGAAGAGTAACTCTGAATACCTGGAGTTGGGTAATAGAAGATCTACATTGAAAGATATGGGAGGGATGTCAAATCTCTAATTACTGAAAATTGCGCCCTGGTGCCATATTATACCATGAGTCTATTTTCAAGGACCTGCCTTTTAGCCATTGCTTAACTCTGTGTAACTCAACAAAAGTACCCAGCCTTCCTAATTTCATTCTAGGGCTTTAGCAACAGTTCATTTTGCTCTTATCCTTCATAAGATGGTTTTCCTTCTGCTGCCAGTGTCCAGGTGTGTGTTTGGCTTTCAATGAAACCAAAGGAGAGATTGGACAGACTGTACCAATCACTGACCCCATCTTTTGGAGTGACTGAGGTCTGTCTTGTCACTTTCCTGTGTGGGGATATTTTTTTCTCCTTAGATTCCCTGTAAGTCAAAATAATCCACCATTATTGTGATAGCATGTCCATCTCTGAGAATGTCACAAGCTTTTTACAACAAGAAATGGAAAAGAAAGATGATGCTTTGCAGACTTGGGTATAGTTATTTTCAAACAAAAAGGGAAAATGACAAGAAGAGATTGAGTGGAGTAAAAGTAAAGATAAGGCTGCTAACTTGAAAAAACAGTAAAGACAAGATTGATAGACCCTGAACAAATGCATATATCTCTCTCATGCCTGTGCATGCATACAAACACACACACACACACACACACACAGTCCTAGGCAGCAACTTCTATTAAGAGTTTTGTTGATGATGTGATTTTCCTGCTATTAATTTTTCATCATACGAGTATAGTTATCTGCTCACGCTTGAACAGAGTTCAGTTAGTCCCTCTAAACATATGTTGAAGATTAAATGACTTAATAAATGTAAACACCGAGACCAGAGCCCAGCACCTATGAATACACTTCAAGTGTTTTTTCCATTATTATTGATGTTAATAGTGACATTGATGATGATGATGGTCAACAATGGTATAATTCTAATTTGTTTATTCCTTAGAAGAACCCAGTAAAATAATGAGTCTTTTGGCCCCTTTAGCTATTGGAGCAAAGGTAACTGAGAGCTGCAACTAAATGGCCTCCTAGGTAGTGCCTTCTCAATCCTTGACTAAGAATGTTTCAATAGACTTTCAGGCGGCAGGTATTTTATAGTATACTCTCAGGACCACCTTACGTAAAATCTCTTATATTGTTTGTTTAAATGGAGATTCTTGGGATCTCCCTTAAACCTATTAAAATAGAATCTCTGGGCATGGGTCTCTTGAGCCTGCCTTAAGACTCTGCAACCATTGTTCTAGCCAAACTCTGAAGACAACTCGCATTTATATATAATTTATAAGATCTATCTTAAAGGTGGGCTTTGATTTGATGAGGACTAGTGGAGAATGCTGGTGCTAAAATGTCTTTACTTTTTCTGCAATTCACACTATTAAATATTTATCCTTTTGGTTTCTAGCTTACCTATAGGAGTTTCCATTTAAAATTTAAATACTTGGGGAAGCCATTAACATCCATTAGCACTCTGTGTGATTTAGAGATTTGAAAGTCAATCATTCAGCAAGGCGTCTAAGGGAGAGGAAGATGAATGAATCCCAATGAGAACAAATGAGAGAGAAGGCAGGGAGCAGAATAGATCAGCAGAACCAAAGCAGTGCAGCTGAGAATCCTGGACAGTTAGGGAATGTGAAAATGATGGATTCTGTAGCCAAAGGCAAAACAGAGAAATTGTCAAAAGTTGTATATCTGGCTTTAAAATATGTTGGTGGTAGATGTGGATCCCAGGTACCATTTTTTCCTATTTCCTTCTCAGCATGGTCTAGAGTCTGGTGTCTGACCCATGTATTTAAAATATAATGCAGAGTTCAGACGTCACAATATAGACCATGGGACAAAGCATGGACCCTGAACATGTCAGATACAATTAAATCTAGATGTATCCAAACAATGGTCAGATCAGATCAGATCAGTCACTCAGTCGTGTCTGACTCTTTGCGACCCCATGAATTGCAGCACTCCAGGCCTCCCTGTCCATCACCAACTCCCGGAGTTCACTCAGACTCACGTCCATCAAGTCAGTGATGCCATCCAGCCATCTCATCCTCTGTCATCCCCTTCTCCTCCTGCCCCCAATCCCTCCCAGCATCAGAGTCTTTTCCAATGAGTCAACTCTTTGCATGAGGTGGCCGAAGTACTGGAGTTTCAGCTTTAGCATCATTCCTTCCAAAAGGACTGGTTGGATCTCCTTGCGGTCCAATGGTAATCACCTAATTTTGTTCCAAGAATAAAAGTTTTCAATTTTGAGTACTATTTCCCCTAATCTGTTTTTTTAAAATTACTTGCGAACTTTCAACTTTTTTTCTTTTTAGTGGTCACAAAATAATTTAACAAAAAGTCATATCCTTCTGACTTTCTTACTATTAATATCTGTGTGAACATATTGTACAGATTAAAAGCATAAAGCAAGGATCAGAAATACTCACATAAGATGAACTGGGAGGAACAAAGGAGAGAATATATTTAGGAATGTTATTGGCCAGACCATGGCCTTGTTCAGCGATCAGCATGACAATTTGTACTTGACAGAACTTGTGGACTAGAAAGATTAGCCATACATTCCTGTGAAATGGAAACTTCATTTATTTAGCGATTAGCTCTTTCTTTACGTAGCAGTTAGCTTTGCTTATTTTAATTTACAGAAACGTCAGTGATGATAATCTGCCATTTCTCCCTTGTATGTACATTATGTACCATCTGGTCTTTAACCTGAAAATGTCTACACTATGAATCATCTTTGTTAGGTCAAGCAATGGGGATAAAAATGCACAGTAACTTACTGCAGAACCGAAGAAAGGCGTTCAAAGAGAGGTACCTTCAGCATCACACTTTGAGAAGTAGTGAGAGTGCAAATACTTTTGGTGACCTAATCCCCATTCCATCCCCTTTAACTTATACCAACAATGTTAAAAATAATTTTTAAACAAGAACGCATATAAACCTCTGAAGAAACCAGAAGAAATAGTTCAATTCTTCCCCTATCGCATGTTTTCATGTAGTTTTATTTCACATTTGGAGGTGATATTATTCCATTAAACTTAGTAGCATTTGGTCTTATACTAAGACAAGATATAAAAGTAGAAGGGTCCTTCCAAAAATGTCACTGATTTGACAATTTTAGTAGTTTCAAGGTTTAGAATCCAAGAAGTAAGCTTCATAGATCAACATTGTGATTTAAAGAAGAAAATCTAACTACTTTCTGTGGGCTTGTTTATTTTGTTAAAGTATGAGGCTTTATCTATGTTTTCTTTGCTAGATTAAAGCCTTGTTTTCCATCTGTTTTAGCCTCTTGTTATTTAAATTGCATTTTAGAAGAAAGAGTAGATGGTGGTGGTTTTGCTTTACATCAGCTGATGCTTCACAGTTGTGTTTCTACTCCAGTTTCTAACCTCAGCTGGCAGAGAAGGCAATGGCACCCCACTCCAGTACTCTTGCCTGGAAAATCCCATGGGCGGAGAAGCCTGGTAGGCTGCAGTCCATGGGGTCACTAGAGTCAGACACGACTGAGCGACTTCACTTTCACTCTTCACGTTCATGCATTGGAGAAGGAAATGGCAACCCACTCCAGTGTTCTTGCCTGGAGAATCCCAGGGATGGCGGAGCCTTGTGGGCTGCCACCTATGGGGTCGCACGGAGTCGGACAGGACTGAAGCGACTTAGCAGCAGCAGCAGCAGCAGCAACCTCAGTTGGTAATATTATACCCTGTGATTTTGGACTCAAGAAAACCCAAACCACAGAGTAACCTGATTTTTGTTTGGAAAAAATGCACCAGCCAGTTCCTAACTACCCAAACTGTATTTTAATCCCAAAGTGCATGGAGTTAAAATAATTTCAAGTGGGAGTACATATAAAGAGAATTACATCCTATACAGTGAAGTCAAGTGGGCCGTAAGAAGCACTACCACCTATAAAGTTAGTGGAGATGATGGAATTCCAGCTGAGCTATTTAAAAACCTAAAAGATGATGCTGTTAAAGTGCCGCACTCAATATGTCAGCATATTTGGAAAACTCAGCAGTGGCCACAGGACTGGAAAAGGTCAGTTTTAATTCCATTCCCAAAGAAGAATAATGCCAAACTGTTCAAACTACCACCCAACTGCACTCATTTCATATGCTAGCAAGTTAATGCTCAAAATCCTTTAAGCTAGGCATCAGCAGTATATAAACCAAGAACTTCCAGATGTACAAGCTGGATTTAGAAAAGGCAGAGGAACCAGAGATCAAACTGCCAACACACATTGGATTATAGAGAAAGCAAGAGAATTCCAGAATACTTCTGCTTCATTGACTACGTTAAAGCCTTTGACTCTGTACATCACAACAAATTGTGGAAAAGATGGGAATACCAGTCTATCTTAGCTGCCTCCTGAGAAACCTGTATGCAGGTCAAGAAGCAACAGTTAGTACTGGGCATAGAACAGCAGACTGGTTCAAAATTGGTAAAGGAGTCTGTCAAGGCTGTATATTATCGCCCTGCTTATCTAACTTCTATCCAGAGTACATCATGCGAAATGCTCGGCTGGAGAAAGCAAAAGTTGGAATCAAGATTTCTGAGAGAAATATCAATAACCTCAGATATGCAGATGATACCACCCTAATGGCAGAAAGTGAAGAACTAAAGACCTCCTGATGAAGGTAAAAAAGCTAGATTAAAATGCAGCATTCAAAAAACTGAGATCATGGCATCCAGTCCCATCAGCATATAGATGGCAAATAGATGGGGAAAAAGTGGAAACTGACAGATTTTATTTTCTTGGGCTCCAAAATTACTGTGAACAGTGACTGCAGCCATGAAATGAAAAGATGCTTGCTCCTTGGAAAGAAAGCTATGACAAACTTAGACAGCATATTTAAAAGCAAAGATACCACTTTGCCAACAAAGGTCCATATAGCTATGATTCCTCTAGTAGTTGTATACGGATATGAGAGTTGGACCATAAAGAAGGCTGAGCATCAGAGAATTCATGCTTTCAAATTGTGGTGCTGGAGAAGACTCTTGAGAGTCCCTTGGACAGCATGGAAATCAAACCAGTCAATCCTAAAGGAAATCAGTCCTGAATATTCACTGGAAGGACTGTCACTGAAGCTGAAGCTCCAATACTTTGGCTACCTGATGTGAAGAGCTTATTTATTGGAAAAGACCTTGATGCTGGGAAAGATTGAAGGCAGGAGGAGAAGGGGTTGACAAAGGATGAGATGGTTGGATGACATCAGCTACTCAATGGACTTGAGAGTTCCCAAACTCCTGGAGATAGTGGAAGACAAGGGAGCTTGGTGTGCTGCAGTCCATGGGGTCGCAAAGAGTTGGACATGACTTAGTGACTAAACAAAAACAGTAAACTAACTTCCCAGCTATTGGTACGTGGACAAAGATCCTTCTTCTAGAGAGTTCTGTGATTCCTGTTATTGAACAAGGTCCTTAACATTTATTAAAACAGCAGATGAGTGCTGTTGGGGAAGTAGCAATATTCTTAATGTCTGTAGCCTGAGAATGAGACCACTTTCTGGCAGGGTTTAACCCATACATCAATCCAAATCTACTTTTTGACCCAGGTTAGTTGTGCCTTATACGCTGTGGGAGAAAACTAACTATGTAAACTGGTGCCACTAAGATTTCATGGCACCCAAGTGGAGATGCCTTGGGGGTTATTAAATATATGACCTGAGGTTTAAGAATGAGAGCCAAAGTAGAGATTTTAGGTTTGGTAGTCCTTAGCCTAGAGTTTAAGGCTAATTGAAGCCAAGGTTGGTGTGACCTTATCTGGGAAGAAGATGGTTGTTTTTTTTGTTTTTTTGTTTTTAATAAGGAACCATGATTTTTCTTTAGCCTACCAGAGATCATCCACACAAAGTTTCAGTCATTTAAATATCAGATGATCTAACAGAAAAGTCTGGATTTTTGACTTCTCTTGATAATATGACAACTTGCATTCCTGCACAGCAGCCGTAGACTGGAGCTGACAAGTTGCCTTCTGTAGACAGGTAGAGCATGTGGTCCTTGGTACCTCAAGGTTCCCACTACTTGCTCCTGGTCGGCTTCACCCATTTATATGCAAGCCTACCAGCTGTAGACATTTGAATTTGTAATTTCTGATAGACAGTTGTAAACACATATCTCTTCTTTTGAGTTCATTCTCTCATTCCCTGAATGAACACTTTTTTTATAATTGAATGGGAGCTAAAAGTGTGGCTTTTTGGTAGGGTTGTTTGCATCATTAGAGAGATAAAACTATTAAATGTTACAATAAGAGGAAATCTTAGCACTTGTTTAGGTGGCCATTCATTGTGCAGATGAAGAATATAAGATCCAGAGAGGCAGGGGCAGAGGCTACTTAGAGTTGACAGTAAGTTCACATCGTGAGAAGGATGGGAAACATGGTCACATGGTTCCTAGAACTTGGAATCTTTAATTATTAACATATCCTGACATATTTGTTCTTAATTGAGCAGAAAAGTCTGCATTTATATCTGGATGGGAATTAAGAGACACTAAGAATGAAGTTAAAAACTGTAACTAATTTGGTATCTTATTAAAATATGAATATACAGTGTACAGAATTTGAAGAGATTGTAAATTTACTTATTGCAGTTGTGCTTTGCACAGTGCCTTTAAAAAATAATCTGCTTATTTCTACCTATTGAGAGAAAAATAGCTATTTCCTCAGTATTTTCCTTTGGATCACATTGGGTTTTTTCCCAACACAGTTTGCAATGCAGCCAAATTAAAAGGCCCACAGCCATCACCCTCCACCCAAGATTCAAAGGAATCATTTGGTGTGAAAGGTATGAGTCATGCCGGTCTCAACACCAGCCAATTACTGATTACCCACGCTATATTTTATCATCCCAAATACATGGAATTAAAATAATTGCAAATGTGTGTACACACACAAAGAGAAATACATCAAACGCACATAGCTCTCTGCTGTTGGTGGGAGGACAGGGTTATTTGCTCTGAGTGGTGTGTGATTTCTGTTTTGAGCAATATGCTTAACTTGAACCTGCATTTATTAAATAGCAGATGAGTGTAGGCAGTTTGATAATGAGGAGCCACCTAGCAAGGTTAACCCTTCAGCAAGCTTAGAGACATGAATAGTCCCATCCAGTTACCAGCTGCAATACACATTTACCTAGTAAAATGTTTATACAACCTTATTCTCTCTGTAGGTCTTTGTAACCCTCACTGCATATGGAGCCATTATTTGAGCACAGGCCAGTGAGCTGAGTCCAGGTGGGGAAGATCCCCTGGAGAAGGGAATGGCTACCCACTCCAGTATTCTTGCCTGGAGAATTACATAGACAGAGGAGTCTGGTGGGCTACAGTCCATGGGTTCGCAAAGAGTCAGACTTGACTGAGTGACTAACACTTGACTTTCACTTTCTATGAGCTAAGCATGACTATGGCCCAGCCACTAGTCAGAGTTAAGCATTGAGAACATTGAAAAAGTTGACAGTCAAGGAACCATTAAACCAAGAAGCAGAGTCTAGATGAGGAGACACAACACTTACTGAGTTTCATTATAGCACCTGTAGGAGAAGAAACACTTTTTTCTCTATAGTTTTTTCTAACTAATCCAATAGTCAATTTAGCAGAGGACAGGTTAACAGTAGAAAAACAACTGTAATTATATATGTACAGGTTCCATAAGAATATTGGACAGGAGGGTAAGATGGGCATTTGAGATTGTGTGCCACTCTGAGTTGAGGATCAGGATAGGAACCTGGGGATTCAAAGAGTGAAGTCGCTCAGTTATGTCTGACTTTTTGCAACCCCATGGACTGTAACCTATCAAGCTCCTCCATCCATGGGATTTTCCAGGCAAGGGTGCTGGAGTGGATTGCCATTTCCTTCTCCAAAGAGAAGGAGGTTAATTCTCAGGACAGTAAGTGGAGCAGATGTTTGGTAATTAGATGTTTATACTACCATACAGATAGGACATTCACATAAAAAGTTATCTCTGGTTTTAGCTCTCTTTCTGGAGCAGGCCCCTTATCTAAAGCCCTTTAATAAGTCAAGAGAGAGATAAAAGTCTTCCTTGGGTCTGCTGGTTCTTGATTACCTTAAGTTCAAAATAGTTCACATGCCAAGGTGGCACATTTTGGGGTGGCTCATCTGAATCCCTTTATCATAGAAGACTCTATACTAAATCATCTACAATTAAAAGTGAAAGTTTAATACAACATAGATTTCTGGACCTTGCAGACAAAAGCATGTAACAGTAAAGTGCAAGACTTCATTTCTTTATTTGCTTTAAAGCAACTTATTTCTAGCTATGAAGCTCCATCCAGTCTTTGCCAGTTTGGTGAGAAAATTACATTTCCATTCTTACTGGAGCCCGTCCAGCCCCTGAAGTTGTACAAAGGAAATGGGGAAGGATATGTAAATACTGGTCTGCTAAAATTGCCACTGGCACTCTCTTCCTCAAAACCCAAGTGATTCCTTGAAATGTGGCGGCTCTCAACAACTTGGCCTCTAGAATAAAGAATCTCAACCAGAGTTATAACATCAGTACCTTGGATAGCAGCTTCATAGGCACATCTCAGATAACCTGATGGTAGAGGCAGGGCTGATTTGCCACAGATGTCCCAGTCCCATAGAACTGCATCCCCTCCCCAGTCCAAATGGATCTCATCTTTCTTCTTGTTTATGACTCTTGCCCCAGCCCATTTGTCTGTATCTTGCTAGAGACTGCTTTGTACAAGCTCTTTACTTGTAGGAAAGAGATGTATTTAGAGGTATTAAATGTTTTTAGGGAAGATGGAGAGAGATGGGGAGTAGGAGAAGAGGTGTCCCCTCCCCCTTCTTCAAGAGACATTTGTCTATATCTGCTGCTCAGCATCATCCAATGCACAGAACAGTACCCATGCAACAAAGAGTTCAGTTCAGTTCAGTTCAGTTGCTCAGTCGTGTCTGACTCTTTGCGACCCCATGAATTGCAGCACTCCAGGCCTCCCTGTACATCACCATCTCCCGGAGTTCACTCAGACTCATGTCCATCGAGTCCATGATGCCATCCAGCCATCTTATCCTCTGTTGTCTCCTTTTCCTCCTGCCCCCAATCCCTCCCAGCATCAGAGTCTTTTCCAATGAGTCAACTCTTCGAGTAAGGTGGCCAAAGTACTGGAGTTTCAGCTTTAGCATCATTCCTTCCAAAGAAATCCCAGGGCTGATCTCCTTTAGGATGGACTTGTTGGATCTCCTTGCAGTGTTAAAATCTTACCATTTTATAATAGGCAAACAAGTTGGGAAAATAAATATATTTGTTGGTGAGAGAGAGAGAGATAGAGAGAGATAACCTCTCCATTCCCTCATGTAAAATGTTCTAATAAGACTTTAAATGTAAATCCAGTTGTGCATGGATGGCTTCATGCTCAATATTGCATTGCAGAAGTGTGTGTAGATATTCTTTCTTTTGTTTTTTTAAAACTTTTTATTTTTTATTTTAGTGTGAATACTCTTGCTGGAAAATCCCATGGATGGAGGAGTCTAGTGGGCTGCAGTCCATGGGGTCGCTAAGAGTCGGACACGACTGAGCGACTTCACTTTCACTTTTCACTTTCATGCATTGGAGAAGGAAATGGCAACCCACTCCAGTGTTCTTGCCTGGAGAATCCCAGGGACGGGGGAGCCTGGTGGGCTGCCGTCTGTGGGGTCACACAGAGTCGGACACGACTGAAGCGACTTAGCAGCAGCAACAGCAACCAATTAACAATGTTGTGATAGTTTCAGGTGGACAGCAAAGGGACTAAGCCATACATATACATGATTCCATTCTCCCCCAAACTCCCATCCCATCCAGGCTGCCACATAACATTGAGCAGAGTTCCATGTGCTATACAGTGAGTCCTTGCTGGTTATCCATTTTCAATGTAGCAGTGCATACATGTCCATCCCAGACTCCATAAACATCCAATTGCTGTTATTACTGGCATCTTGAAAATAAAAGGTGGCATATCTTTTTCAGGTGTCCCACAGACCCCACCTCTCTACCCAGAGAATTTTGCCTCTCTTAGACCACAGGAGCTGTGTTTTATGCCAAATCATCTCAAATATAGCCTTGACATTGGATGACAATTCAGCAAAAATGCATATTGCATTTATAACAGACAAGCCTAATTTTATTGACACAGATAACTATCCTTTCAGAATACAAAATCTATCCATAGAGTTTCTGTTTATTTGTTTAATCTTAAAAGGGACCTGGATTTCTAATCATTGTGGTGTGATTTTGCAACCTTGGCTACACATTGGCTTTAAAAAATAAATGCTGATGGTTGGGTCCTATCCCCATATAATGATTTGATTGGTTAAGTGCATCCTGTGAAGCAGGAGTTTGTGAAGCTTCCTGTTACTGTAATGTGCTGACGTGGATGGAACTGCTGAGGCTCAACCTAGGGAATTACAGCAAATGTATGTAGTTAGGCCAAGGACTTACACTAGATTTCTAGACTAGCTCACTTTCCAGTTCTATTAGATGAACAATTTCACATATTAAAAGTATTTTAAAATAATTGTTTAAATTCTATAATGCATGTTTACCCAGTTATTGCTAAACCCCCTTTGGTAATATATTTAGACATTGTAGACTCATTTAGACTCCATAGACATTGTTGGAGCTTCCCAGGTGGCACAGTGCTAAAAGAATTTGCCTGCCAATGCAGGAAACACAAGAGATGCAGGTCTAATCCCTGGACTTGGGAAGGAAATGGTAACCTACTCTGGTATTCTTGCCTGGGAAATCCCATGGACAGAGGAGCCTGGTGGGCTACAGTCTATTGGTTTGCAAAGCATCAAACATTAAGCACAGCACATCAACATCACCAACTGTAGATATTGTTACCTTTCTTCTGGAAAAATCATTGATAAAAATTGGTAGCTCCAGGTATAATATTTGGCCCATGATGGCACCCCACTCCAGTACTCTTGCCTGGAAAATCCCATGGATGGAGGAGGCTGTGGTCCATGAGGTCGCTAAGAGTCAGACACGATTGAGCGACTTCACTTTCACTTTTCACTTTCATGCATTGGAGAAGGAAATGGCAACCTACTCCAGTGTTCTTGCCTGGAGAATCCCAGGGACAGGGGAGCCTGGTAGGAGGCCATCTATGGGGTTGCACAGAGTCGGACACAACTGAAGCGACTTAGCAGCAGTAGCAGCAGCGTAGTTAGAACCAAGTTAGTAAATTGTATTACTAAACCACAGTTAGTAAGTTACACTATTATAAAAAAAAAATGCCTTGTATTTCCATGAATCATAATCACATATTTTACATAGAAGGGATTTGGGTTTCTGGTTCCTGTATAGAGTGATTTTGATTTGGGTACTTTGATTACTCATTCTGCAGATCTCAGAGAACTCCAGCTAATACAGTATCTTTATGGCATGCATCTTGTATGGGGTATGTGTAAAGTAGTTTCCAGATTGCTTCTCTTGGCCAGACACAAGAAGTAATTGGAAAGGCAAAAAAAAAAAAAAAAAAGCAGTCAGGAATAATTTTAATTGTGCATTGTTGTGGCAGTTTTATTCTGGCTTTTATTGTATTTTAATAGTGACAGCTGCACCCTGAATTTCTTGTTTCCGTGACTAGTACAATTTCCTTTTCCTGAAAGCTCTGTGTAGTTGTAACCTGGTCTTTTGTTTTCCTGCTCTAAGGAAATTAATTTTTTTGGTTACAAGATAGATAAAGGACAAATGTTAGAAAGTGTCAGTTGTGTTCATTTTTTTAAGATGGAGAAAGCATCCAATTCTGTGGTCTGTCTTCAACTAATTTTAAATATGATTTTTTTCTGGCCACCCATGGGTTTGTCACAAATTAATTAAATGTTCCATTTCTTTTATCCAATTGAGGCCATTTCCACCTCTGATGAATAATTTCATAAAGTTTGTTACAAAGGAAAATGCTTTGTGAGTGACTATGCAAAGTAAACACACAGAACAGCTCTATTTTACCTTTTGCTTGTGGCAAAGGCCTTCTAGACATTCTGTTAAGAGGCACTCTCTCTCAAAGAAGGTCAGCCTCTTCACTTTTTCACTTAAGAGTATGAAAATGTACCTGACCCTAAGCTTCAAAGCAGAGAAGTCAGCTTTACCAAGCAGGTAGAGTGTGCATTTAATCAATGAATGGCAGAATACGAAACCAGTGGAACTGAGATTGAATTCAAGGAAGGTCAGGCAGCCTGAAGTGATCTGATATTTTCTAAATGAACTGTTCGAAGCTCTGGCCTTCAAAGTCATTGTCAGTTTTTGATGATTTCTTCAGCTAAAGTAGTATTACACCTAACACAGGGCCACAAATCCAGATGCCTGTGTAGGCCACGTAAGGGAATAAATGTGAATAAATATCATCTCACCAGGTAGATGATAATGGGTGGTCATATAAGCTGTGGCCCAGATTTGGGAGAATACATGGCTACCCAAAGCAATCAACATCTGTTTTGTTCCAGCCAGTTTCTGCCTAAAAGGAATACTGGCCTAATGTGATAAAGAGATCCCAAATTTTTCAGAGGAGCTCTAAGTCTGAACTTTTACTTTAAATGTTGGAAACTAATTTGAAAGGAATTAAAATGCCACACAAGCACTGCAGTTGATATGTTTGGCCCAGCTTCAGCAAGGAACATGAGGCTTCATATAGTCAAGAGTCCCCAACTTTTCTGTAAGAGGAGGGAGGAAGAGTATCTAGAACTGGAGGGAGTTGAGGATGATGAGGTTCCTGATTTTGCAGAAAGCAAAATCAGCACCACTGTCCGGATTAGAGATGCTGACCACAGAGAGAATAATATGACAGAAAAAAAACTGCTCACTTGGTATCACCTTTTCATCTGCCTGCCCTACCTCTTTACCATGGGGCTTCCCTTGTGGCTCAAACAGTCAAGAATCTGCAATGCGGGAGACCCGGGTTTGATTCCTGGATCAGGCAGGTAACCTAGGAAATGGTAACCCACTGCAGTATTCTTGCCTGGAGAATTCCATGGACAGAGGAGCCTGGTGGGCTACAGTCCATGGGGTCGCAAAGAATAGAACATGACTGAGCAACTAACACACACACTTTATCTGCCAGGATACTGGTCCAGTCATGCAACTGCTGAGTGTTAGAGTTGAGACCGTAATAAATGTATCATAATAAAATTATAAAACTGATTAGAACCTTTGAAAGAATATAAATTGTGGCTCATTCTATAATAAGGGTCTCAAGACTACTAAAGATAATAAAGAACTTGCCCAAATTCTATCACTAGTTAGGGCCAGTTAGAGCATAAGTGCACTGGGTACAAATATTTTCAAGCATCTAAGTACTAAACCAGTTTTTTTTTTTTTTTCTACTTTGCCTTCATTTTTTTTTTTTAAAGGGAAAAATTTGCCTTCATTATATTAAGAACTTTAAAATATGTTATTCATAGCATAGTTCATTGGAGGGCTTCATGGTTTATCTATTCTGGCTATTAATGACAGGTGAATAATCACTCAGCATTTACTGAATTACACAACCATTTAGAATGCAGTTTATGGAGGCTCTGAAGAATGATGGAAAGTACTCATCATCAGAACAAAAGCTTGATAGAAAATTCCACATACATTGTGATTACAACTATTATCATAGTTAAATTACAAAATAACTGGAGAGAAGCTTACCAAAAGTAGCTATTTGAGGTGGATTTATATGTCATTTAAAAAACTTTATTTTTTTTGAATGGTTATGTCCTATATACTTCTTTAAATTTTTATTTTATTGACGTAGAGTTGATTTACAATTTGTTAGCTTTTAGCCAACTACAATGTGTTAGTTTTTAGTTTTTTAGTTAGTTTTTAACTAACTACAATGTGTTAGTTAGCAAAGTGAAGTTATACACACATGCATATACATATATATACACTCATATACACATTCTTTTTATTCCTCTCCAGTATGGTTTGCCACAGAATATCAAATATAGTTCCCTGTCCTACACAGTAGGACCTTGTTTATCCATTCTGTATATAATAGTTTGCATCTACTAATCCCAGCCTCCTACTCTGTCCCTCCCCCACCTCCCTATCCTTTGTCAACCACAAATCCATTCTCTGCATCTGTGAGTCTGTTTCTGTTTCATGGATGACTTCATTTGTGTCATATTTTAGAGTCTACGTATCAGTGATACTGTATGGTATTTGTCGTTCTCTTTCTCTGAAATTCACTTAGCATGATTATCTCTAGGTCCATTCATGTTGCTACAAATGGCATTTTTTTTTCATTCTTTTATGGCTGAATAGTATTCCATTGTATATATGTATCACATCTTCTTTCTCCACTCACATGTCAATGGAAATTCAGGTTGTTTCCATGTATGTCTATATACTTTTAATACGAAATAAATGTATAGCAACCAGAATCAATTATTTTTTGTATATCTACTGAGAGTCCAGTAATGCTCTAGTCTGCCATAGTGAGATAAAATTCTGTTAGGCAGTCATACCACTGCATATGAGGCAGAGTGCTCAGACTCTTCCTTGATTGTTTTCTAAATTTCATGACAATTTTTTAAAACATATACATCATTGATAATTTGGTTTGCCATGTCATGCATGGGTTCTACTTACAACACTATGGAGGGTTGACTGCAAGAATACCCACAGATTTTGGTATTTGCCAGGACAGGCTGCTGTGGGGTGGAGAGTGGTCCTGGAACAACCCCCTAAGGACACCAAGGGATAAGTGTACGATTATTAAAAATAATATTATTGTATCTTACTATATATAATTTCATATTATTATATAATGTAGTATAATACTATTATACAGAAAGTGAGGCAACTAGAGGAACTGAGATTTAAATCTAGACATTTATCATCCTAAAACTGAGTTCTTTCCATTGCTCTACAAACAAATCTATGTAGCCTTAGGAAATGGCTAGGCTCTATATAGTGAATGGCCAAGTAGGGAAGAGTCAAGACTAGAGACATTTCATCACTAGTTCGACTGCCAGGGAATTAGATGCTATGCCACAAAGGAACTGAAAGCTTGAGAGGAACATAACATCTTTTAAGCTGAAGCCATGGAGTAAGGCCATGTTGCCAAAGGCATGGGACCTGTAGTCCAAAGACAAAGTCAAGTCAAATAAGTATCCAGCCCCAAAGACAAAGCTATTATAGAGCTCAGTCTTCATGGAGAGGGCAGACCAGAGAAATTACAAAGGGGCAATGAGAGCTTCCTCAGCGTCATATTCAGTCCCAGTGTTGAGGTCGCAAGTTTGATAGAGGTGATGAGGTGAAATAGTATAAATAGAAGGAAAACAGACAATACTCAGACTATTGGGAGAAAAAACATGCCCTTTTATGAAATGTACTTCTTAAATGAAAAGATTAGAATGTATTATTAAGGTTGAGGAGACCTTTGACACATGGAAATCTCTAAATTCACAAATACCAGGTAGCAAGACTTTATTTGGAGTGGCATTTTTTTCTACAAAGAAATAAAGTTTAGTCTCAGCATTCATGTGCATGACGACATGCTAGAGTAGCCACATGGCAATACTGAGTAAGTGTTGAATCTGCTTACTGATCTCTCAAAGGTCCCAGTTTAAAATGGTGCCTCAGCAAAATCACATGATGTGAGGTGGAACCTTGGGATCACTCACAAAAATCCAACTCTCAAACTTTCATCCTTTAACACAAAGATTCTGGTGTAATTATAGTGCTCATCAACTTTAGAGAGAAATCCTCATAGATTTCATAAAGGCTTCTCCTACATATAGACAAAGCTTATATATTCAAATCAATAAAATATCATTAGAAAATGATCCCAGGTCAATATTCACCTAAGCTTCATCATACTGTATATACATGTTATTTCTTCCATCTCTCTCTTGAGTTTTACCATCTTCTTGTAGCTACATCCCTGTGACAGATTTAGCTTGTGTGTAGAAGAAAGTAGAGATAAAAATGCAGAAACAACATTGTGAATCTACCTGTTAATTTTCTTTTCTTTGACAACGGTAAATTGTTTAGTCATGAAGAAAATTGCTATAGTTCTGAGCAATTTTGATTTGTTCAATTTGTGACTGGTCAATTAGATGAAATTAGTATCACATAATAAAACAGCCTAAACGAAGTAATTATAAGGCCCCTGACAGAGGAGATATGGCTCTTAAATCACACAATTGTGACCTCAGAGTAAAAGGAACAATTACAATAAAAATCAAATTCAGCTAAACATTTCTCAGGCCTCTTCAAAGCATTGGATTTCATGGAAGTTTGACTTGGAGAGCCATGATTTTGCTTGTACAGAATTCAGTTTAAGATAATCAGTGCTTTAGACCCCTGTTCGTTGCTAAATGCTGACGTTCATCAGATCTATATTCTGGATTTTCTGGAGTACTTCAAACATGTCATGTATAAAACTGAAGCATTCTGAATACAATACAATTTCAAATAAGGAAGGTCAAAGTTCCCTTTTGCCCAAGGGCATATATGGTATGAATTTAAGTTACTTCAAAGGTAACCTTGAAATTAAGGAAAGTAGAATACATACTCTTCTCATCTGCAAATGTATTTTATTACACTAGAATTTAGTACAATATGAAAAGTGAGGTTGATATATGGGGAGAGGAAGGAGAGAGAGAAGGAAGAAGAAAGACAAAGACAGAGCTAGCGAGCTACTTTTGTTGAATTATGGCGTGTGTGTGGGCGTGTATATATATATTTCTCAATATATATAATAATAATTTGGAAACTTCATTTTATTAGCTTTGTTGTTGTTGTTTAGTCACTGAGACCTGTCTGACTGCCTGGACAGTAGCCCACCAGGCTCCTCTGTCCAAGAGATTTCCCAGACAAGAATACTGGTGTAGGTTTTCATTTCCTTCTCCAGGGGATCATCATCCCGACCCAGAGATTGAAAGCACATCTCCTTTATTAGCTTGTGAACTTATAAATAGCACTGGACACTGTAAATGTCTGTGGAATTTGTGAATCCATCTGTGTCTGATTCTTTGGTGGTGCTTGGACAGCTTTCTGTCTACTCAGCTAACAGATCTAATTAGATTTTCTATTGCTTCTAGAGTTAGTTTTGGACACGAATATTTCCCTCTAGATCTTCCATTTGTGTAGTACTGAGACAAATAATCTCTTAGGATTCTTTTCATTTTCTCTGCTTTATGTTTGTGACTTTTCATTTTTTATTTTTCCACTTGTATTCCTTTCTTATATAAAATGGTTTAACCATTTAAGTCTTTAACAATTTCTTTAATTTAGATGCATTATGCCATTCTATTCTCTGATTTTTACTTTTCTCTTCCCTTCATTTTTAGTTGTTTGCCTTTTACTTTGGCTTTTACTTATATACTTACATACTATTTACTTTTGCCCTTCCATTCATGTTTTGTTTTAATTTATTCAATATATTCTGTGCTGTTTTCTTTCTCTTTTTTTTTAAAATATTACACATCTTTGAATAGGGCGAGTTCTTTATGGTCTACTCAATATTGTAAAAAAGCTAGTACCACTTTATAGACAATGAAGCATTCTCCTTTTGACTCAGGTTTTATCTTTAAGTCTTATTTTTTTTAGGTTTTTATATCGCTATAGCCAACAGAGAGCAATACCTATGGTACTACTCAAAATGCAGAATCATTCCCGCCGCCAAAACATGACTTTTGGCATATATATGTTTTAGCATATATATGTTTTCTGTGTGATTTTATTTCATTCTCACCTTCCCTGTTTTTTGAGATTTTCTACACTACCAGTTCCAGGGTATCCTGAGTTTTGGTCCACAAAACTGTCATTGTATTCCAAACCAAGTTACTGTTGACTGGGTAGCTTGCACTGGAGAGCTGTTCTCTATTGCTTTGTCTGAGATCATCAGGTTCTTTCAGGACCTTTGTGAATTCCTAGGTGACTCCAGTAGGTTCAACAGCCCTCTGCTGCATTGAGGAACTCAGGTTTGCACTATGCAGGTCCATTATACTCAGATGTTTCTTAGCAGTAAATGCTATAGTGCTACGAAGTCTGGATTTTTTGTTGTTTATTTTCTTATTTATTTTATTTTTAACTGGAGGATGATTGCTTTACCATGTTGTGTTGGCCTCTGCCATACAATGACATGAATCAGCCACAAGTACACATGTATCCGCTCCCTCCTAAAACCTCCCCTCACCCCCAACCCCATATCCCTCCTCCAGGTCATCACAGAGTACTAGGCTGAGCTCCTTGTGCTATCCAGCAACTTCCCATTAGGCATCTGTACACGTGGTAATGCATCTGTTTTAGAGCTGGTGCCACCGTCTCCTCCCCACAACCCCACGGTGTGTCCACAACATGGTCTATTATTTGTTGAATCCACAGATGTGGAGGAGTCAGGTATGGAGGGCCACCTACAGGTTATACATGGATTAACTCCTGGGTTGTTCAAGGGTCACCTGAATCATTTTCCACATATATTTTCTCTTTTTGTATGTGATAGGGCTTGTTCTTCCTTTTCGCATCGCCCTTGTTGCTTTGTGGTGATTTCCAATAAAAGAACGAAGCCCTGCTTTTAGGTACCCAACTTGGAATTAGATGTTTCTGAAGGAAGTGGTTACTGAAAAGCAACACAATAAAGGAAAATAAAAGGTGAAAATACATACATAAAGGGGTAAATTATATATACAAAGGGGATTTTAAAACATGAGTCTGTTTTATATTATATATTCTTAGAATTTGGAAGTCTCTTCACAGTATCATTATAGTTTGAGGGAGTGTAGAGTATGATGGAATACGGATTTTTCATATCAGATAACCTTTGTTTAAATCCTACCTTGTTACTTTAGTAAATTAATTTTCTAAAGACTTTGTGTAAAAAGGAAAGATCAATAGAATTTCTCACACCAGTTTGTTTTAAAGATTAAGTGACACACTTTACATAAGGCACATTGCATGGTCCCTGTCCTAGTTAGCAGTACTTGGTTTAAATAACACAGATGTATTTTCCCATAATTCTGAATTCTGGGAATTTCATGGTCAAGGTACTGGCTGATTCAGTTTCTGGTGATAGCTTTCTTCCTAGCTTGCAGACAGCTGCCTTGTTGCTGTGTCTTCTCCAGGCAAAGAGAGAAAACAGACTCTGCTGTCGCCTCTCAAAAGGGCACCTATCTATCAGCTCTGTCTTGTGACCTATTAACCTTGATAACTTCCTTACTCCAAATATAGCCACACTGGGAGTTATGGCTTCATATGAATTGTGGGGGACACAGTTAAATTCATAGCAGTCCTCTTTACATTTTTAAGACACCAATTAATTTTGATATACCAAATAGGTAATTGTTTAAATTTAACTCCAAGATCTTCTCTTAGCATCTATAAGTTGTTTTTTCTTTTTAATATGAGGTAGAATGCACCATTTTAATAATCTTAAAGTATAAAACTTACACAGCTGTCAACACAATTCTGTTGGGTATTGCACAGAAAAGAGGTAACAGGCCTGACTATTGTGTTGGGAAGGATGGCTTAAAAGTTTAACCGTTGATAGCATCTGGGAGCTTGATTTTTTATAGTTTTTGCCCTAAGCAACAGAAGAATGGCTCAACTGCTTATACAAGCAGTAGGTTTTGTGCTGAAAATCCACTTTGTTTCTAGGAATCTGACAATTAGATATGTGCCAAGAACAGACAACTTTAAATGGGGTTTCCCCAGTGGTTCAGTGGGTAAAGAATCAGCCTGCAATGCAGTAGACACAGGAGACGTGGGTTTGATTGCTGGGTCAGGGAGATCCCCTGGAAAAGGAAATGGCAACCCACTCCAATATTGTTGCCAGGGAAATCCCATGGACAGAGGAGCCTGGCGGGTTACAGGACATGACTGAGCGACTAGGAACACACGCACCCATGCAGAGACTGCTTACATCACTGGTGCCTTATAAAAACTCTGGGGACTGAATCTGAAATGAATTTTCCTGACAGATAACAGTTCACAGGTATATTCCAAATGAACTGCTCTTATGTGAGTCAACTCGCAAGAGGAAATTGGAAGCTCGCCCCTGGTTTCCCATTGTCTTTACTCTGTATGCCTTTTCTCTTTGCTGATTTTGCAAGTTTTCCTCCATCCCTTTTTACACTGTGATGTAAAGAATCATGTCTGTGATTTCTACTGTATGCTGAGTCCTGTTAGTCTTCCTGGTAAATGGTTGAATCTGAGGAGGCTTTGGGAGACTTCTGATATAGATATACACCTAGGAGTGAAATTTCTGGGTCACTTAATTTTTGAGCAACTGCAAACTATTTTAAAGAGCAGCCACACCATTTTACATTCCCACCATCATTATTTGAAGTTTCTGATATCTCTATATTTTTAAATTAATTTTTATTGGCATATAGTTGCTTTTCAATGTTGTTTTAGTTTCTGCTGCTGCTGCTGCTAAGTTGCTCAGTCGTGTCTGACTCTGTGCGACCCCATAGACGGCAGCCCACCAGGCTGCCCCGTCCCTGGGATTCTCCAGGCAAGAACACTGGAGTGGGTTGCCATTTCCTTCTCCAATGCATGAAAGTGAAAAGTGAAAGTGCAGTCGCTCAGTCGTGCCCGACTCTTAGCGACCCCATGGACTGCACCAGGCTCCTCCGTCCATGGGATTTTCTAGGCAAGAGTACTGGAGTGGGGTGCCATTGCGTTCTCCGTGTTTTAGTTTCTACTTTAGAGCAAAATGAATAAGCCACATATATATATAAATCCCCTTCCTTTTCGACTTCATTCCCCTTCAGGTCGCCTCTACATTTTTGTCAACACTTTTTAAAAAAATTATGTATATATCTACTGGGTGTAAAGTGGTGCCTCATTGGTATTTATTTCCCTAGTGTCAAGTGATGTTGAACATCTTTTTGTGTGCTTATCTGCCATTTGTATATCTTTTTTTTTCTTTTTCTGAGAAGTGTCTGTTCAGATCCTTTGTTGGTTATTTTAAAAATTGGGTTCTTTTATCATTGTTAAGTTACAAGAATTTGTATGTATTCTGAATACCAGCCTCTTACCAGATGTATGATTTGCAAATATTTTCTGCTGTTCTGTGGTCCATGATATCTTAAGTGCTTCATAAAGGTTAGCTATAATTATTATGTTGTAATCATCATATCTTCAAATCATCACTAGCCTTTTTTCAGTTTACCAAAATAGTCTCATTTATATTTTCTCCAAATGTATATATTTTCATGGTTATGTTTTATGACCCTGTAGCTTTTGCTATATTGGTAGCACACTGAATTCCCTATGTGTGTTGGCCAAGTATTTCACACATTTCAGTAATTATCTGTGGAAGGCTTATAAATAACCTCAGTTACATGCTGGAAATTTTGCCTAGAGTAGAAGCATTTCAACTGTCAACTGCCAACTCCTGAATTGCCTTTGAGGAAATGTTAACAATTGCTCAAATCCTACTTCAGGATGCCTTTTGGGTCAAGATCCCAAAAGTTTGGTGAAGAATAGTTCCTTCTCATTTGACAGCAGTTATTACTCAGGCAAAACAATTTTATTTCACTCAATCTTTTTCAGACCATTAGCTTCAAGCACTTTAACCAGTAGTTCTCTGTTGATTTCTCAAGAGTACAAAAGACTCAAAGGATAGTTGTAGTGTTTGAAATACATGTTCTTCTTAACTTTATTACTAAAAGAGAACAAATTCTCCCTAATTATTCTTTCCTTTATCACTTAAAACATTTTATTTTCGCTTTTGCTACTTTCAATCCTCTGAAATACTCTAGAGACTTAGCCATAGTGAATATTTAGTTTTGAGGTTTTAATATGAACTAAACATTTTTCTTTGGAAGGACTGATGCTAAAGCTGAAACTCCAATACTTTGGCCACCTCATGCGAAGAGTTGACTCATTGGAAAAGACTCTGATGCTGGGAGGGATTGGGGGCAGGAAGAGAAAGGGATGACAGAAAATGAGATGGCTGGATGGCATCACCGACTCGATGGACATGGGTTTGAGTGAACTCCTCTGGGAGTTGGTGGTGGACAGGGAGGCCTGGCATACTGCGGTTCATGGGGTTGCAAAGAGTCGGACACGACTGAGCGACTGAACTGAACTGAAACATTTTTACTTTGTGTCTTTAAATGTGGACACACACAGAGGTATGAAATGATAGACCCAGAATGGGTCAGGGGTTTTAAATCCTGAATTCATGGATTGTCTTCAGGGAAGAGTGTCCAATAACCCTAGAAATTTTGTGTAAAAGTTTGTGTAGATATCAGTTCCTTTCCATCTTCTTTTCAATGTGTTCTGTGAGTCAGAGAATGATAAGAACTACTTACTGGACTAGATGATGACTTAGCCCTGTCCACATCAGATTTTTTGTTTTTGTTTTGTCAGTCTATTTTTAAAATTAAATTACAAGCATAAGCTTGTCAGTGAATAGATTTTTAATGAATTTAAGGGAGAAACTGTATTTGTCCCTGTTCATTATTGTATCTTCAGCATGTGGAACAGAGTACATGCTCAGAAAACACTCATTGTATGAATGAGTGGATGAATGAATGAGTGGGAATGAATTCTTCTAAAGAGTGCCCTGACATTAGAAAAAGGCTTTATAAAGACACCATTTTAAAATCAAATGAAAAGTCAATTTTCACAGAAAATTTAAAAGTTGACTTTCTTAATGGAATAAGCCTTATCTAGTTCTCTCAAAAGATCTTCAAGAAGCAGCAGGTTCTGTTGTAAATAGTACTTGACCACCAATCAGGATATTTTGCATTCCACACTGGTTCCCCTACATACCACTTAATAACGATTGCCATATTGTTTCCTTCTTTCACTAACTCATTCATCAGAGATGGATTAGTTATCTACACTGTGCCAGAAAGAAAGATAAAGTCTGGGAAACAAAGACCACATCAACTCAAATTCCTGTCTTCGAAGAACTTACATGCAATAGACAGAGGTGATAAAATATCATCATATTCTGGAAGTATTGTAGTATCCAAGAGATTTGGGGAGCAGAAGAATAGGCTGTTTCCGTGAAGGACATGTTTTATTGCCTGCCAAAAATAGGTATCTCCTATTTTTGTTCCACATCATAGTGCTTTTTTATGTCACTGGAATAGAAATGCCATGACATCAAAAGATAGAAACCAAAGGAATTCACATTTCTTTAATTCCTCTTAAATAGAGACATTGCTTATATTCTTTTTAGCCCTTTCTGAAGATGACCTTCTTTGATTTAAAAGTATCCTAAGCATGAATGTTGACATCATTCATTCAGAAACCTAGGGAAAGATTAAAGATGGATTGTGTGCAGCTTACACCTGAGTGCTTATTGAATCATTCAGGCTACTAATTTTGGGAGGTGGGGGTGGGGGAATAAGAGGAGAAATATATGCTGATCTACTTTATTATTTTTCTTGGGGCAAAAAAAAAATGTGTATCCTTGGCAATATATATTCAGAAAATTGCTATTCAACTGGACTGCTAAGGAAAAAGTATGTCTTCCTATCTACAAGAACATTAAAAAGTAACTAGAGTTGATTCTCTCCTTTGTATCTCCAACACCCTCCACCCCAAATCAGAGACTTTAAGTAGGAAATGTGTAGACATATTGTGTTTCCTTCCTTGTATAGGACTCATTAAGTGTCAGGCATTGTTCTTAGCATTTCAAAAATATTAAGGCATTTTGTACTCACAGATAACCCTATAACATATGTACTGCTGCTGCTGCTGCTGCTAAGTCACTTCAGTCATGTCTGACTCTGTGTCACCCCATAGACAGCAGCCCACCAGGCTCCCGCATCCCTGGGATTCTCCAGGCAAGAACACTGGAGTGGGTTGCCATTTCCTTCTCCAATGTATGAAAGTGAAAAGTGAAAGTGAAGTCACTCAGTCGTGTCCGACTCTTAGCGACCTCATGGACTGCAGCCCACCAGGCTCCTCTGTCCACGGGATTCTCCAGGCAAGAATACTGGAGTGGGGTGCCATCGCCCTCTCTGAACATATGCACTAGTATCTCACAAATGAGAAAGCAAAGACACAGAATCCAAGCAACTTGTTCAAGGTCACCCACAGGCAGAGCTCAAATTTGAACCCAGGTACTGTTATCTGTGGGCTTCCCTGGTGGCTCAGATGGCAAAGAATCTCCCTGCAATGCAGTGGACTGGAATTCTATCCCTGGGTCGGGAAGAACCCCTGGAGGAGGGCGTGGCAACTCACTCCATTATTCTTGCCTGGAGAATCCCAAGAACAAAGGAGCCTGGCGGGCTACAGTCCAGGGGGTCCCAAAGAGACAATCACAACTGAAGCGACTTAGCCTGCCCACACTGTTGTCTGAAGCCTATGCTTTTAATTCCTGTGCTATAAGTATTGTACAGATTTTGGCATGTTCTGCATGAGAAGATTGGTCAAGAATTGCAGTTTCCTAATCCCATGTGCATCTTTTGAGAAAGAAAAAGAAAAAAAGCCTCATGGTAGTGCCAGGATATGCCCCAGGCTCCCAAGTGGACTTTTTTTTTTTTCTGTGTTTCACTTTGTTAGTCTGTAAAATGAGGATATAATGTCACTTTGTTAGTCCATAAAATGAGCAATGATACCAACTTTCACTTACACAGTGTTGGTTGGAGAATTGCCAGAAATATGGGAGAGGGAAGCCCTGGTACGGTGTAGCTGCTGCCACCCCTGCTTGTCTCCTGTTACCGCTCCCTCCACCCCGGGGCTCCAGGTACTCTGAGTGTGTGTGTGAGGGGTGTGGGAGCAGGGAACTGGAGTGGGGGAGAGAGAAAGTGGGAAAGCATTTATTACACTAAGCACCTTCCTAAGGCCTTAGGAGTTGTGCAGGCACTCCTGCCTTTGTTTGCAATGTTTATCTCCCAAATACCCTTCTGGTTTGTTTCCTCGCTTCCTCTGCATCTTCATCACATCATCTTCCATAAGGGGCCTCACTGGCCTGTTTAAAATCTCAGTGCCCTGCCAGGACTCTGCGCCCTTCTTGTTTACTTCCCAACACTACTCACCCTTCAACACGCTGTGTGAGTTGCCTCCCCAGCCTAGAGCATGAGCTCTTTTAGGGCAGTGTGTTGATTTACTTCTCTGCCTATCCTCAACATGTTAATCATCTACCTCATAGCTGGGACTCAAGAAATATTTGTTGAATGAATGAAAGGTGTTAATCTGGTACCTCTGTCTGTTGCTTCTGGTTAGTTGCTGTATTGCTTAAGCAAACAGGTATTTTTTGTTATAAAGGTAGAGAAGGTCATGGTCACCCACCTCTCTGGTTACAGGTCTATGGGAAGGAATTTGGGCATCAGTTGTCAGTGAAATGAAGCAGAGAGGTGGATGACTTATTCAAAGGGTCCAATAACTTAATGGACAAGCTTTTTACCTTGTCTTTGGAAAGCCAAAGAAGTGTTTTCCCCCTTCTTTTGATAAGCCCATGAATTCAAGTCAATGGCATTTTTTACTTCCATTTATCCCTTTACAGAAAGAATTTTTGCTTTTGTGTTTGCCCAAATCAGCGTGCATGCCACTTTACCTTATGACAGAATGACACAGAAAAGGCAGAATGGCCAGTAATTAGATGTAAATTTTATGCCTGTCATTTTGAAAGGTTATGAATCCCCTCTTTTATTAAGTTTTCTATAGAGAATACTTTAGGACAAAATACCCTTTCTCTACATCAAAATGTTGGTAATTCCCTCAAAGAACTACTTTATAATTTGAAAGAATTAGTAACAAGTACAGCATATGATGAATACGCTTATCCTTTCTGTTCTCTACTAAAAGGAAACAGGCTTTCACTTATTTTCTCTTGAACCAAAGTTTGAAGACTTAAATATTGACAAAATAGATTCCTTCCTTCCCTAAGGGATGACTCTGTCATTTTTCTCCACTATATTTCTAGGTAAAAGCAGACTAATCCCGCTGTTATCCGAACAATAAACTGGAGGGTGCCTATGGTACTATGAAAAAATTCCACTGATAATCAACAAATCAAGATACTGGTTAGAACTCCATCACTGAGTATCTGTGTGACCACTGAACCTCACCTTTGTTTCCTCGCCTCAAAAATAGAGTTGGATTAAAAATAAGAAACCACTCACATTTAATGACACCATCCTTATTTGACATATCAACATCTCCTTTGTTACTTCTTGGGGGTTAATACGTAGAGGGCAGTTCTACTTTATATCATGGTGCTACTGAGTACTGGCTTCTAAAAGGAAGAAACCAATGAATCCCTGTTTTGCAACCTCTCATAAGGGTGGCTATCTCCAGGCATCTCTCTCTCCATCGCCAAGTGAGGAGGAGTGTCAGACCTGTCAGTAGGGCTGTTGTAGGGCAAGTGAGACAAGGCCTACTGAGTCTTTTCAGTTTGCATCAGAGCCTGGCCTAATAATGCACTCAGTGATGAAGACTCATTTTCATTATTCTGTGTGTCTCTAAATAGGAGGCAGATATTACCTTTTGAGACAGGGAAGGTAGACGTTGACTTATGATTTCATAAGCATCTTTTTTTGCCACAACTCAGCTCATCTCTGCCTAAGTTGATTGTGGTTGTATTTATCCTGCTCCAGCAGGACTTCTGGATTCAGTCAGTGAGGGAGGTACCACATAAGTCTGATTTGGGTTTCCTTACCAACTTTCTATTAAAATACCAATGTCCCATTGAGAAGACTTATGCCTGGAACCCACTGCCTGCCATGAACTTAATCTTAATTTTTCTCTTCTTCTCAGCTTCATCAGGAACACGTGACAGCCTGGTTTCCTAAGCAACAATATGAAAAATAGCTAAAGTACCTACACACCAGAAAGAGAAGCATACGAAATTCAAATTTAGTAGATCTTTCCTGTTAGAAATATGTTGTTCCAGTTTTGCTTGAAGAGTTCTCAGATTACTCCCTTTCACGCCCCCTGGTATATATCTCCATATAATGACACATTCACTATGTGCCAAATTAAAACCTGAAACATTTAAGGAAAGGCAGACATGGGGCACTTCAGCTGCCAAAGAGACAGGTGCAAAGGTTCATGAATATTCCTTGAAAAGCTGCGGTGCATGTAACATGAAAGTGCTGCCTGCAGGGGTTCCGTGTTCAAGCAATTTAATGTCAGGGAAGGTGGTGGGGAACTTGGGGTGTCATTGAGGGGATAATAACAGCAGCAGTTCACCCCAGAAGGGCTTGAAGCAGATGGTCTCTAAGAAAGTGTGAAATTATGACTGAGTGCAGCAAAGACAACCTCCACTTTTTGGCCATACATTTTTTGCTTTTTGTTTTTGTTTATTTAGTTGAGAAGGAGAATGCGTTAGCTGTGGGAGGCTTAGAACTGGGGAAAGGGCATTGTTTCTCCCAGCCACACACAGGCTTGGACAGACCTGGATGACAGTATTCTTAAGACATGATGAGGAAAGCATCAGGTGCCAAAACAGGTCTGATATAATCATTGACACCTCCCATTGCACACAAGGATTTATTCCCATTTGCTTTTTGGATGGGAAATACTCTACTCACCCAGGACATACAAGAGAGGTAGTTCCAGCATTTGACCTGAGAATCGTACACCGTATCAGTTGTAGCAGCCACCTGGGGATTGAAGCAGCCTACCATCATTGCTAATGTTCCCTCCGTTTTTCTTTTTCAAACGGTGACTCATGACTGTAGATCTCGTGCATGTGAATAATCTAAGATGCATGATCTGAATGCATATACCTGTGCCCCACTTCCAAATCTCTTTAGTCAGAATTTGAGAAGAATGTAGTTCTGTATTCATTTTTAACTGGCCTAGGAGTATCTTTCTACGCACAAAGAATACATAAACGCACATTAGGAGTATTACCACTGTTTTAGGTTAATTATCTTTTCAAAAGGTCACCATTAAAGTATATGAATTCTAGCTGGAAGCTTAGAGCTTAGGAAATGATTACCATACAGTTGTGTGTGTGTGTTTCTTTTTGGTTTCCAATAAGAAATAGTGTCCTGTGATGGGGAAAGACATGGGAAAAACAAATTTTGATACCATTTGTTGTTGTTGTTCAGTTGCCCAGTCATGTCCAACTCTTTGTGACCCCATGGATTGCAGGACACCAGGCCTCTGTGCCCCTCACAGTCTCCTGAAGTTTGCCCAAGTTCATGCCCATCGCATCGGTGATGCTATCCATCCGTCTCATCCTCTGACTCCCTCTGCTCCTTCTGCTCTCTATCTTTCCCTGCATCGGGGTCTTTTCCTCTGAGTCGGCTGTTCACATTAGATGACCAAACTACTAGAGCTTCAGCTTCGGCATCAGTCCTTCCAGTGAGTATTCAGGGTTGATTTCCTTTAAGATTGACTGATCTAACTGCAGTCCAAGGGACTCTCAGGAGTCTTCTCCAGCACTACAGTCTGAAGGCATCAGTTTTTTGGTGCTCTACCTTCTTTACGGCCCAGCTCTCACACCCATACGTGATCACTAGGAAGACCATACCCTTGACCATATGAACCTTTGTTGGCAGAATGATGTCTCTACTTTTCAATACACTGTGTAGGTTTGTCATAGTTTTCCTGCCAAGCTATCATTCGTATCCAGAAATCAGAAAAGGCACAGTTCAAAGGAGGAGACCTCTAGGGAGCAGTTGATCATAGGAGGGACAAGGTGAAGGTTGAGGCATAAAAATAAACATTAGGTCCACAGAGAGAAGATTTTGTCTACCACATTGTTGAAGGGCCTGTTTGAGTGCATTTTTACATACACGTGCATGTAGAGAATTGTCAAAAGGAAATAGAAAGAAGACCAATAACATGAATTAAACCGCTGAATAAATTGACAGGTACTGTCTATGAATACAGTTTCAATTAGGAGTCATTTAGCTACAGATGATAAAATTCAGCTCAGATTGGCTTAAATAAAGGCAATCATTTACTCACATACCTGACCATCTTAGGGATAAGCCTTGCTTTGGACAGAAGTGACTTAAAACCTCAAAGGATATCACTGAAGCTCTAGCCTTTGGCTTTGTTTTAGCATCATTGATTTCTTTACGCTTTCTATGTGGGGGCCTTTGGAAGTTCCAGGCTTCTTCCCACCAAGCAGTTCAAGGCTATAGAGGTATTTTTGCCCAAGGGATATCTGAGATATTTGGAGCATTTAGCCAAAATCTATCAGTTATATTCATATGTGTTTCTAGTCTCTTCTTTGTTCTCATAAGTAAATAGTGATGTATTTGAACGTCAAGAGTTAGCTACAGTGGAGCACAGAGGTTTTTAGGACAAAAACTATCTGTGATAATGTTCTAGGGGAGACATCTTATATTATATTTCCCAAAATCCAAAGAATTTTACAACACAAAGAGTGGGCCTTATTACACCATGGATTTTAGTTAATAGTGCTGTATCCATTGGCTTATTTGTTATAACACATGTGCCACATAGAGCAAGATGTTAATAGTAGAAACTATGAGCAGGGGAGAAAGGATATATGAAAACTTCCTGCATTTGCCTTTTTTTTTTTTTTTGGACTATAATTGGTTACCAATATTGTGTTGGTTTCTGCTGTATAACAAAATGAATCAGATGTGAGCTCAGTCACTCAGTCATGGCTGACTCTTTGTGACCCCATGGACTGTAGCCTGCTAGACTCCTCTGTCCATGGAATTTTCCAGGCAAAAATACTGGAGTGGGTTGCCATTTCCTTCTCTAGAATCAGCTACATATGTACATATATCCCCTTCTTTTTGAGCCTCCCTTCTACCCACCCCTCCCCATCCCACACATCTAGATCATCACAAAGCACCAAGCTGAGTTCCAGCTCAATTTTTCTGTAATGCTAAACTTATTTTAGAAACTAGTCTATTAATTATAGAGAAAGGAATGGCAACCCACTCCAGTATTCTTGCCTGGAAAATTCCATGGATGGAGGAGCCTGGTAGGTGACAGTCCATGGGGTTTCAAAGAGTCAAACAAGACTGAGCAACTTCACTTTCAGACTCCATGAGAGATGGTCAGTTCTCTTATCATTTGTAATGGGTCAGTGCAACTCTATCCTGTTTAAACATGAGTAGTTAATTAATAGGGGGCTTCCTCCCGTGACTCAGAGGTAAATAATCTGCCTGCAGTGCAGGAGATGCAGGAGCCAAGGGTTCAATCCCTAGGTTTGGAAGATCCCCTGGAGGAGAGCATAGCATCCCACTCCAGTATTCTTGCCTGGAGAATCCCATGGACAGAGGAGCCTGGCAGGCTACAGTCCATAGGGTCTCAAAGAGTCTGACATGACTGAAGTGACTAAGCACAGCACAGCATAACATAGCACAGTAAATTATTAAGAGAGATTATTTTTTGAAGACAAAGGGAGGAGAAATGTCTCCTTTCCTTTCATCATAAAAGATAACTTGAACCTTTGTAGACCTGTCTGTGTCCATTCCCACCCCCACCCCAACTTTTAAAACTTGGGGCTTTGGTGAAAGACTAGAAGCAAGGTCCAACGATCACAGTTCTTAGAAATGTGACCTTCGACAAGTCACTCCTTAAACCTCACTTTTCTCAGCTGATAGTGGAGACAGGTCTGCAATCACATAGTATTCCCTTGGAGACCCCTGATCCAGCAACCTGATCAATGATGACCCTAGGCCTCTATTTAAAATTTTTTCTTAATCTGTTTTCTTTTTAGTCACTGACAGTGTACTGTATTTCTGTGTTGATTCGTTAAAAACAGAAGTTAAAGCCTGGAGATACCACATTCCCATCTCTGGAATAAGGCCTAAATTTGACAAGAGCCAGTTTAATGGTTGAATTATTATTAGTCAACTGATAGCCATATTTAGAGGAATGAAAGAGGCTGGGATAAATTCAGGGGACAGTAGTATGTATGGCTGGAAATTTTCTTAGGCTCCAAAATCACTGAGGATGGTGACTGCAGCCATGAAATTAAAATACGCTTGCTCTTTAGAAGAAAAGCTATGACAAATCTAGACAGCATATTAAAAAGCAGAGACATCATGTTGCTGGCAAATGTCCGTATAGTCAAAGCTATGGTTTTTCCAGCATGGTTTTTCAACTGTCAGGATGTGAGAGTTGAACTACAAAGAAGGCTGAGCACCAAAGAACTTATGCTTTCAAATTGTGGTGTTGGACAAGACTCTTGAGAGTTCCCTAGACTTCAAGGAGATCACACCAGTCAATCCTAAAGGAAATCAACCCTGAATATTCATTGGAAGGACTGATGCTGAAGCTGAAGCTCCAATACTTTGGCCACCTGATGTGAAGAGCCTGACTCATTGGAAAAGACCCTGATGCTGGGAAAGACTGAGGACAAGAGAAGGGGGCAACAGAGGATGAGATGGTTGAATGGCATCACCAACTCGATGAGCATGAGTTTGAGAAAACTCATGTTTGTGAAGGGCAAGGAAACCTGGTATGCTGCAGAGGTTGCAAAGAGTCGGACAGAACTTAGTGACCAAACAACAGCAGTGATCGGAAGAAGAATAAATCTTGGAATGGGCAAGTGCAAGTTTGGCTAGAGAGTTGGGAGGTGTTCCTGGCTTCAGTCCATAACTGCCTGTGACCTCTCATTATTGCCTGATTCATTTTCGTCCTGGCGGGGAGGCCCCAACCCAGGATAGTGTTAGCTCCTAGTGAACTGATATCTGAAGCTGGGCATCCTGGCTACCCCTTTCCACGCTCAAAAGCCCAACAAACCTTCATCCTGATTGGGTGGAGGCCATCCACTTGCAAAGAAGCAGCAACAAGGAGCTCAGGATGCTAAATGACTGTAAAGTCAGTACCTACTGGCCTCAGCCTAGCTGTAAAGTCCTTTGCTTACTATTTTTGTAAGAACAGAGTGAGTCCATAAAGCAACCAAATGTTTGCCTTTGTGTTGTGTTTATGTTACATCAAGGATGACGTGGGCCATTTGTGGGGTCGGGATTCGAACACTTGTCTGGAGATGCTGGGTCAGTGAAGGTGGGCAAAGCTTAGAACTGCGTGGGTCCTCAGTGGAAGGGGGAGGGGTGCCGAGGACCCGAAGGAAGGTGGAGAAACAAGACGATGCTGTGCTGAAATGCGGCCAAGAGAAACTGTGTAGGTGGGAAAAGCAGGCCAACAATGGTACATTCCCATCAAATGTGATGACATTAAAAAAAAATAGTCTATTGATTAAAAATACAAAGTTGACTTATCTGAGTATTGTCTGTCTGTCCTTCTAAAACAAGCCTTCCTGAGGGCAGGATGGCGTCTTCTTTGCGCACTGTACGTCCTCTACATGAAACCTTGAAAGTGACGTATAGTACAGGCACACGAACACTAATCAGCAACTGTTTGGGTCAAAAATGTTTGATAATTAAGAATCCTTCTGATTTTAGAAAGAAATGTGGTCCACATAACATGCCCAGTATTATATAACCTCTCCAGTTGAACCTGGGTCAGCATTCCATAATTGAACACATTTGAACTATGTAGCAAAAAAAAATATGAATATTCATGCTAAGTTATATATAGCCTCTCATAAGTTCAGGTCAGTTTTGCCTCCAGTTGAGTTACAGAATATTTGCATTTGTTGAAAATTAATTTTTCTTTTTGTACCTGGGGCTTGACATCACAGTCACCCAATTACTTTTTTTTTTTAATTGGAGTATAGTTGATTTACAATGCTGTGCCAACCTCTGCTGTACATGTACAGCAAAGTGAGTCAGTTTTACACACATATGCATTTTTTTTAAATATTCTTCTCTGTTGTGGTTTATCCCAGGAGACTGGATATACTTCCCTGTGCTATCCAGTAGCAACTTGCTGCTTATCCATTCTAAGCATCTAGCAACCCCAAATGCCCAGTTTTTTTTTGTTTGTTTGTTTTTTAAGGAGTAATGAATCTATTGTTCCTGTAATGGGTTAGAATGTGAAGTTAGGGTCAGAGTAGGATGACCCTACAAATGCTTCCTCCAGTAACGTGGAATTTTTATAATCAGAGACCACTTGTATCTCTTCACACTTGCCCACCTCCCCATCATTGCTAAGCTCTGGCATGATGTACGATTAGGTCCTTGTTATGTCTGACATGATATGTGGTAGCAGCGGCATTATTTTGTTAACCAGAAAACAAAGAAAAAAGTGGGAGAGTTTATGTCTTGTTCAGATTTTCTTTTCTTTCTGCTTTCACACATATACCTTCTGTCAATAGACTTCTCTGCTTCTTGCTGTTTGAAAATGCTGATTTGAGGGGGTTAAAATAAGGAAGATGAAAGCAAGGACAAATGAAAGAAGCATCTTATCCTTTAAGCAGGAATTTCTGTCTCCTCTGATATCTGTTTTGCCTCTCCTCCATTCAACTGAACCACTAAATAGAACCAGATGGAATAACTATTCAACAAAAATGCTGTGTGGCAGCTGATTTCACACACAGGCCCTTGTGTGGGGCCTTTGAACGTCCCTCACTATTTATTTAATAAAGATGAACAACACTACATTGTATTTGTAATGATAGTTTGACAGCTGTCCCATCATCATTTCTACAATCAGTGATTCAATTTTAAAGGAATTCTCACACTCAGGAAAATCACTGTTACAATATTTCATTTGTTTCTGAATTTCCTTAGGTTATAGCCCATATGTTTTGTGAGTAATCTGGACCCACAGAGATGCTGCTGAACTTAGGGCTTTTAGCCATAATGATTTTCTGTGACCATCAGAAAGGCTGGATGGAGGAGATGGTGCACAGCCAACCAAACACAGTGGGCCCTGTGTTTTCCCATGTGGAATAATTGGTTCTCCTCACTAGGCTTCCACCCTGAAAAAGAGAAATGGGACCATGATTCTAGAGCATGCCCAACAAACCAGCTTAGCAGGACTACCTTTTCCAGTAGCGTGGCTTTGCTTTGCTGTGCAATCCAATAAGACAGTGTGTTCCCCCTTGATTACTTACACACAGACACACACACACACAGAGCGTTTACTCTCTGGAGAAAGGGCTCTCTGCAGAAAGCAGAATGAAAGATATAACACAGCAAAGCCACTGTGGTTTGCATCAGGATGCTTCTGAGCATGCATAATGCAACCGTCTACCTGTCCTCCAGATGTAACCCAGATAAAACTCACTTCTAAGCTCATGGGCTTGTGTTCTGAGCTCATACCCAAGCCCTTGTGTTCTACATTAGGTCTCCTAGAGTTTGCTTCCCCAGTTGAGATTGTTGCCAGTGAAGTGTGTCTGCCCAAGACCAGGTGTTTAATCAGACAGCCAGTTTGGTGTCAGAGGAAGACTGACTGTATATCATGGTCCTGGATTCTTGGCTGCTGTGAGGGTACTTTCTACCTGCCATGAGGATGAAGAGCTTAAGCAACCCTCAGGTGCAACACCTGTGAATGCCACAGCAATTACAAGTGGAAATGAATCTGGTATTTTTAGTTTTGAGTATGAAATCATAGTACTGCTTGTTTGTCCTTTCCCAGCAGAGTTGTGTCACTGAGTTTGCAAAAGATGAAAAATATTTCCACCAAAAGAGAAGCACATTGACCAAGGGCTATGCTTGCAAAACACGACCTTTCACCCCACCCCACATGGTTGCCTCAGAGTGATCTAGCGCATGGAACAAAACTCTGCAGGGTTGTTTTTCTTCATTGGTGTCCTTAATTGGTCAAGGGCTGAAAGTCATCTGTGCTCAATTCATAATTGAAGGTACTAGTTTCCCACCTGCAGAAAGCACAGTAATGAACAGAGGGTGCTGAGCTCTGATAATACAAATCCAGTAGGTCTGACAGGGGCTCAAAAGTCTGTCTTTTATCAAGCACCCCCAGGTAAGATGATACTGATACATGAGGTTACTAGGCCATGCTTTGAGGAATCATTATTTTAAAGCTACCTTGACTTTTTTTTTTTTTTTTACTAAGTCATCTTCTATGAAATATTTACCCTGAATTCCTCCCTGCTGTCTGGTATGGCTCAGGCCCTTAATGACTTTCCTCTCAATCTCAGTTACCTGTTAGTACTGTTCACAGGTGCCCTATAAAAATATCTATATTTAGCATCAGTGGATTTTTTAAGCTTCCCTTGCTTGCTCCTTTATGCATGTTATCTTGTGCTGACCTTTCACTTGGAATCGGATTTGCTCTACTCTTACTGCCTGGGACCTGATACTTAGACCTCTGTCTTGCTTCCTGGCATCTACCATCATTCTTGTCAGTCTCAGAAAACTTCAGACTGTTCCCATCCATTCCCAGGAGCCCAGTCTGGCTCCTGGTAGCCTAAAAGAGTAACGTTCTTTTTTCAAAAAGAGAATTTTAGGGACATCTGGGGACTTTGGTTTTTCTAGTGGTCATGTATGGATGTGAGAGTTGGACTGTGAAGAAAGCTGAGCGCTGAAGAACTGATGCTTTTGAACTGTGGTGTTGGAGAAGACTGTTGAGAGTCCCTTGGGCTGCAAGGAGGTCCAACCA
Organism: Bison bison bison; assembly: GCF_000754665.1. NCBI lineage: Eukaryota > Metazoa > Chordata > Mammalia > Artiodactyla > Bovidae > Bison > Bison bison. Next base: position 9,073,175 of record NW_011495035.1, read on the forward strand.
GTCCATCCTAAAGGAGGTCAGTCCTGGGTGTTCATTGGAAGGACTGATGCTAAAGCTGAAACTCGAATACTTTGGCCACCTGATGGGAAGAGTTGACTCACTGGAAAAGACCCTAATGCTGGGAAGGATTGGGGGCAGGAGGAGAAGGGGACAACAGAGGATGAGATGGCTGGATGGCATCACCAACTCGATGGACGTGGGTTTGGGTGAACTCTGGGAGTTGGTGATGGACAGGGAGGCCTGGTGTGCTGCGATTCATGGGGTCACAAAGAGTCGGACACGACTGAGCAACTGAACTGAGCTGAACTGGGGACTTTGGGGACAGGAATGGGTCAAATTAATTCAAAGAATAATTCAATAGAATAGAGAGCAAAATCATTTATGTCCCCAAACTGCATCTAAAATAAGTGACATCTAGCTATTACTTATTTTATCTGCAGCTTTGAGATATCAGTAATTTTACTCACATCTAATGGTAGAGTGTTGTTTTATTACTGTTTTTTTATGTATGTATGTGGAAGTCGCTCAGTCGTGTCCAACTCTTTGCAACCCCATGGTCTGTAGCCTGCTAGGGTCCTCTATCCACAGGATTTCTCAGGCAAGAATACTGGAGTGGGTTTCCATTCCCTTCTCCAGAGGATCTTCTGGACCCAAGGATCAAACCCAGGTCTCCTGTACTGCAAGCAGATTCTTTACCATCTGAGCTACTCTTAGAATATCATTTTATTTTTAGATGAAAATCATTTTTGTTTCCATTACAGATATAGTGCAGTTTTAGTCTGTGATCTGGAAAAATACATTTAATATTAAATAATCTCTTCTAATTTAAATTCCATGACTCTGCATCTCTCTCAGTAGTCTAAAACTTTGAAGAGTAACCCTGGCACTACATTTTATTTCTGGGATGCTTGCAAGGAGGTTACAGGAAGAAGCTGACTTACAAACATTGGTTTTGTCTCCCCGCAAAAAAACAGATTCTAAAAACAAAAGAATCAAATGCAAAAAGGTGTTTAAGAATCACTGGCAGTGTTTTTTAGTAACTTTTAAATCTTTGATGAGCAAAAAGGGAGAAAGATTAGGAGTAGCCTGATCTTGAACCTAAATAAGTTTCTGGTCATGAAATCTCTGGTAGTTCAGATGGTGAAGAATCTGCCTTCAATGCAGGAGACCCAGGTTCTATCCCTGGATTGGGAAGATCCCCTGGAGGAGGAAATGGCAACCCACTCCAATATTCTTGCCTGGAGAATCCCCATGGACAGAGAAACCTGGCGGCTACAATCCATGGGGTCACAGAGTTGGACATGATGGAGCAACTAACCCTTTCAACTTTCTTGAAATCTTTACTCTTTACTGAAAATCCAGACATTCTCCTCTCTTTGTTGAAACATGAAAGGAGGGTTTCTTTAACATAGATCTTCTCTCTTTTATGTAAAAATATCCCTTTTATTCTGAAACTGGTCCAGGACAGTTTCTGTGGGATAGACTTTGGGATGATGGGTGGTGTGCTAGAAGTAACCTAGTGACCAGTTGGCAATTAGTTGCCAAGGAGAGGAGAACCCAGAAAATCAGAGTGTACAGGTATCAGCTTTTGCACTAAAATCCCCAAGCTGGGACTGAGATTAGGGATCTGGAATCTTTGAAGTTATATCTGAGCTCTGGCCACCGGTCTGCGTCCCCTGTCCTCCTTTTTAACTTTGATTTTTTAGAATTCCTGGAAGCATGAAAGATCATTATCTTCTGCTCCTCTGAGAGATCCCTAAAAACAGTGTCAGCCTGTTTCTCTAACTTCAAGGCAGCAGAGCACCAGTGTGACTTTTCACCTATTTATAATCTCAAAATGAAAACATCATTCCCAACAGGCTGTCATTTAAATAAGATGAGATTCATTACATATAAAGCCATGAAATGAAAAGACACTTGCTGCTTGGAAGGAAAGCCATGACAAAACTAGACACCATATTCAAAAGCAGAGACATCACTTTGCCGACAAAGGTACATATAGCCAAAGCTATGGTTTATCCAGTAGTCATGTACAAATGTGAGAGTTGGACCATAAAAGAAGGCTGAGAACTGAAGAATTGATGGTTTCAAATTGTGGTGCTGAAGAATACTCTTAAGAGTCCTTTGGACAGCGAGGATATCAAATCAGTCAATCCTAAAGGGAATCAATCCTGAATATTCATTAGAAGGACCGATGCTGAAGCTGAAGCTCCAATACTTTGGCCACCTGATGTGAAGAGCTGACTCATTGAAAACAACACTGATCCTGGGAAATATTGAGGGCAGGAGGAGAAGGGGACAACAGATTGTGAGATGGTTAGATGGCATCACCAACTCAATGGACTTGAATTTGAGCAAACTCAGGGAGATAGTGAAGGACAGAGAAGCCTGGTGTGCTGCAGTCCATGGGGTCACAAAGAGTCAGACACAACTTAGTGACTGAACAACAACAACAATGGCAAGAATGTTGTGTGTATTTGTTGTGGATAAAGTTTTACTACAGGGTGGTAGATTAGTGGGTCTCCCCAAGGACGCCTCTTCTTTGTCAATGTGGTGCAGCCCTGGGTGTTCTCACAGTAAGCTTCTTGAATTCAACAATGAGTGTTCTCAGGGGAGCTTATTTTATACCGCTTTAGTCCCTGACTTTGACAGATCCATCATTTTCTTTGTGTGGGTCCATTTTATAGTGTTCTGTTTTTGGCTGCTTACCTCAAAACCATTAGTCATGTGCTAAAATTCCCTCTCTAAGTATTTTCACGCAAGGTTTGGTTGGTTAGATTTTGCTCAAAAAAGAAAGTCTAGAGGTGAGTGCAAAGCCAGTGTTGGTTGATATTCTGCTCTTATGAAATGGAGATCTAGGATCAGAAGGGTCTGTATTAGTAGTTCTCAGATTTCAGTGTACAAAAGAATCCCTTGGAGAACTAAGTTAAAAGATGCAGAGATGCTGGATTTTTCAGTGTAGTCAGTCTGGACTGGGGTTTTAAAAAAATAAGCATGCCATGATTACAATACAGGTGGTCCAAAGTCTAACGTTGAGGTGCATGGGCTTATTAATCTTTTCCTCTTGCTTTCTGAGTTGCTCCTTTCCCTTGCTAGGCTGATGATCATGGCCATTCGACTGCTTATATAGAACAACTTACTATGATAAATGAAAGGGTGAACTTGTCAGGTTTGAAATGGTGAATGCAAAGTCTTTTGGCAAATGCAGAGTCTTTTATATAATCCTTCAAGCCATTTGAAAGTCACTTTGTGACTACAACACACAGAACAAGCTTAAGCGGTGCCTTGCTCCATCTTTCATCTGAGAATGTCACTCTCAGGGTGGTTTAACCCAGGCACCTCAGTGTTTGGGGAAAATAAAACAACTCTTTAACTTATTTTTTTCTCAAAATACTAGTAACCCTGATTTTACAACTATTAAAGTTAGGATATGTTTTCTATACCTAGATTGCAACTTTCTAAAATCCCCCCCTCCATCTTTGTGAAACCAGATAGTTCATGCTTGAGGCAGTGAATTTCTTTAGATGAAAACTGAAATGCCAGTCCCTTTATGCTAATGTTAATTTCTAGGCAGTGAGCTTGGTTAACCAAGAGAAAATAAAAACTTTAGATGAAATGTGTTATTTATAGTGAATGCAAAACATCATTATTATCATTCTTATTACAAAATACACAGAAAAAATATCCTTTTTGTTATTTAAATATGGCATGGATACATTGAGAAATAGTACAGATGTTAATCCACAGCCTCTCAGCTGCATCCTGGATAATCATTATTATGTTTTATTCTTATTTGGAATTACTAGTAATAGACTGTATTTCTGTATGAAATTCAAATCAGGGAACACCAATGAATTGAGATGATTGATATTATATATATATATACACATAATTTTGGAATTGGAGCAATAGAAATATATCTCTCTTAGAAAATAATCTACCCAACTTGCTGCTGTGTTAGTGACCTTGATGAGTAATGTTTGTCACTTAACAAGATACGCTAAAAATTCATATAATTCTTTGAGATTGAATTGCGCTGACCCTTGACCAATATCTAAATTTGTTTTGAAAATAACTATGTCATTGTTGAAAATCTGAAATGTAAATATGTAGATTTTGAAATATCTGACTTTAAACCATGAGTATTTAGAAAGATACATGTTTGTTTACTTTTATTCCATGCTTTTATTATGTGTTCTTTGAAAAATTCTGTTTTCATTGTTTGAATCTCTCATTAGCATGAGATTTTATACATGGACTAAGGAGAGAGGATGGTGGTGGTAATAAATTCATGACATCTTTGAATGAGGATGTCACGTGCATCTGTATTTATGGGAAGATATTCATGACTTCTTCCTCCTCCTAGCTGGTATAGAAGCGCTGACTGACTCCAGTGCTATTATTTTATAGATGAGAAGATTGAAGCCTAGAGAGACTAGGTGGTCCTCCATAGTTCATAGAGTTAGCTGACAAAAGGCATTGAATCTCGGTTCCTAGTCTTTCTGAATCCATATTCTGGTTGTTCTCTCAACAAGGTCAGAGGCTGTCCCTATTCCTCTAAAATAAAATACCATTCAGTTTGATTTTCTTGAGTCCATAATTTTTCTTCTACCCTAACCTCAATATGCAAAGTTCTAAAGCCTGGATTAAAAGCCTTAAAAGAAGTCACCTTATCATGTTTCACCTAGATGCCCAAATCTGCTTTCTTCGTTTTCCTCCGTCCTGGTTCACCTGAATGAATTCAGGCTCATCCTATCATCTATCAACAGAAGGCTGGTTATTAAGGTCTTCCAGGATCACAGTTGTAATTCACATCCATCCAAATAATCACATATAAGGGGAAAACGGATTGCTAGCTATAGGGTGCTATTCAGTATCACTTTACATCATAGTCACTGGCTCTTCTGTCTCAAAATTTGTTAGGCAGTGCTTAAATCAGCTGGCTAAACATTAAAAAGTGAAAAATACCTCAAATAGAACAATCCTTATGGACCATGTTTGATGTTTAACCTAGTGTAGTTGGTACCACAAAACAAGCAGAAATGGATAAGATACAGCCATGCTGTCCAGGAGCTTACAGCCCAAAGAAGGGGAAAGAAAGATCCAAATGCATGTAATAGACAAAGATTTGTCCACAAAGAGATATAGTTTATAAATCATGTGGTTAAAGGAAGACCTGAGGGTCTAGAAAAACCTTCTAGGAAAAAAGAAATGAGATTGTAAAGAATGAAAGCCACTTTCCTGTTATGGGTAGTGTTGCTGAAACTCTGTTTATCAGTGCAGAATAGGAACATAGAGACTCAGTACACTGCTGCTTCTCATTATTAATATATCTACGAAATTATTGTTTGCTTTCAACTATGATATCCCCTTAACAGAGCAGAGATGTTTTATCTTTGTGACATTAGACAGGCTTCTCAGGTGACAGAGCACAAAAGGCAGGTAGGAGGCACAAAATGTGAGTTTTAATGTTTTGCCAGGCCAAAGCAGCCGCAACAGGCTAATGCCTTCAAAATTGTGTGACCCTCCCCACCCACCGGAGGGGTAGTGAGGAGTTTCATAGTGTTCAAACAACAGGGTGTGATCAACTCATGGACAATCCTGGGATTGGTTGGCATCAGGTGAAGTTTCAAGCATCATCAACTTTCTGGTTTCAACCAGTCTAGGGTCTT
>NW_011495035.1:9078946-9079204 GCF_000754665.1 Bison bison bison
CTGATTTGATCCAGTCTAGGGTCTTTGTTTCTGTAGTTTTCATCTAGTAGGGGTCTGCTTCCTGTAAAAAACAACTTGGAGTGAGTGTCAGGTCTTTCTCTATATCTTTAAGGAAACTGAAAGTTCAGTTGTGTAGCAGCTGTATAGTCTGGATTATTACCAGTTCCCCAGACCAACAGCTATTCTCTTTCTATCTATTCACGTTTCTCAGTCATTAACTGTTGAGTCATGTGTGTGCATGCATGCTGCTGCTGCTGC
>NW_011495035.1:9079304-9095211 GCF_000754665.1 Bison bison bison
TAGTGGGTTGCCATTTCCTTCTCCAATGCATGAAAGTGAAAAGTGAAAGTGAAGTCACTCAGTCATGTCTGACTCTTATCGACCCCATGGACTGGAACCTACCAGGCTCCTCTGTCCACGGGATTTTCCAGGCAAGAGTACTGGAGTGGGGTGCCATTGCCTTCTCCATATGCATGCTAAGTCACTTCAATTGTGTCTGATTCTTTACTACCCTGTGGATTGTAAATGGCCAGGCTCCTCTGTCCACGGGATTTCCCAGGCAAGAATACTGGAGTGGATTGCCATGCCCCACTTCAGGGGATCTTCCTGACCCAGGAATCAAACCCATGTCTGTTGCATCTCTGGCACTGGCAGGCAAAGATGGAACTGGTGAATAAACAACTCATCTTTCAAAGCAGGAAATGCACGTGATGTGGGTTTGGTCCCTGGATTGGGAAGATCCCCTGGGAAAGGGAATGGCAACCCACTCCAATGTTCTTGCCTGGGAAATCCCATGGACAGAGGAGCCTGGCGGGCTACAGTCCATGGGCATGACTAAGCACGAATGCACACAGGCTCTTACTTCAAAAGTCAAGGACCCGAGGCTTTGTGCAAGGTTTCAGTGATGAGGTGTGTTTTGACCAATATTTATTAGGTGTTTGCTCTAGGAGTATATGCACACTACATTGTTACTTCAAATCTTGTTTGTTGATTATTCCATTCTTTGAACTTTGCAGCTCCATGACAATAAATTTTGTGCATCCTCTGCTATTGAGAATTTAGAAATTCATACCTCATTTGTATTAATATACTCAAGCCTCTTTGAAGTTGAAATAGACTAGTCTGGCTGTAACTGAACTTATGTCCTGAGTCAGTCCCAGCGTGTGATATGTACACAAGTGCCCCCATGTATTAGTTCATAACAGGTTAAAAAAAGTATTCATTTGCCAAGCATAATTTGAGCGTCATGACTCTAGGTTATTCTTTATTTACCTATGTATGCAATTTCTAAAAGTTTTATACATATTTTAGCAGTATACTGGTGCTTCTCATTATTAATGTACTTACGAAATCATTATGGCTTACTTCCAACTATGTTATCCCGTTACAGAGGAGAAACATTTTAGCTTTGTGACATTAGACAGCCTTCCAGGATGACAGCCACACTAAAGGCATGTAGGAGGCACAAAAGGTGAACAAAATCAGAGGCTGAACTAGGGTTGGATAGAACAGTAAGAAGTGGAGAAGAGAAAAGGGAATGCCAAGCCATTTTGGTTCTGGAATTTGTTGGTAAAATAAGTCATCATTATGAAACATGAGAGTCTGTATTACTGCTTCATAATTCACAAAGATTACTCTTCATTAGGAAATGTCATCCAGAGGCTGGACTGAATCTGTCGTGTATTACTATTTTTTGTTTGTTTACCTCTTTTATTTTTATTTCGTTGTTATTTCCTGTAATTCTCCCTATCAGGAATATGTTCATTTTGGGACATTTTCTTTTCTTATTTCAGATGACTACACACTGCATGGTCCAATTTTCATTCAAGAACCGAGTCATGTAATGTTTCCTGTGGACTCTGAGGAGAAAAAAGTGAAGCTCAGTTGTGAAGTTAAAGGGAATCCAAAACCTCACATCAGGTTTGTTGACTTAAAAGCATGTGTTACCATGCATATCACTTTCTATTAGTAAAATCAACAAATACTTACGGAGTGCTGCTTACATAAAGAGCCTTTAGACAGACATCATTGGATATCCTGAGATGCTAAAGAGACACTCATATTCATGAACAGTTTAGTACCCAACTTTGTTTCTGACAATGCTAGAAATTAAATATCCTAATTGACCATTTCACTGAAAGCCTTAACATTACTTAACATATTTTTTAAAAACATCTTTTAAAAACGCATCAATAAACTGTCAGGAAAGTAGGGAATATTTAGTAAATGATCTGGAACCCAAAGAAGCAAACTGAACACTAAAATCATTTTTGACCTTGATGAACTATATGAATTGTAGCTTTGGATTTTGTAGTTTCACGGGGGACTAGGATCACAAGACAAGGCCTAGCCTCAACCAACTGGAGAATCTAACATGAGAAAACCTTCCAGAATATAATCGTATGGTGAATATAAAAGAAGTAGCCTTGCCTCCCAAAGGACTGAAAAGCAAAATTAATCACCTATTTTAAACCTTGGCACTACATGATTTTAGTAAGAGATGAAGCATAGCTGAAAAGGGAATTAGTAAAGTGCAAGATATATCTGAAGAAATTGTCTAAAAGCAGCAGATAAGAGGAGCAAAATGTGATAGAGAAGAGATTAAGCAAAAACTTTCACATATCTAATCAGAATTCCATAAGGAATGAAAAAAAAATAGGCAGAAGCATTATTTAAGGAGAAAACTAAGAATTTCCCAAAGCTAATTAAACATTCAAATCTACAGATTTAGTAAACCTAATGAATTTCAAGCAGTGCAAACAAAAATAAAGCCCTATATAGAGTTATCATGATGAAACAGAAAACACTTAACTCGAAGACATGATCGTAAACGTAGGCCACAGTTGTAATACAGCTAACTTTCAAAGAGATGACAATTAAACCAGCAGCTGACTTATCAGTAGCAACAAAAAAAGCAAAAGAGAAGACAGAATCTTCAATATGCTGAGAGAAATTAACTATAAAATTTTTGTATAGCAGAAATACTTTTTATAAAGAAGAACAAAGTAAATTAGTTTTTAGGTAGACAGAAACTGAAGTTTGACTCCAGCAGACCCTGCCTAAAGAAAATTCTGAAAGATATACTTCAAACAGAATAAAAATAATCCCAGGTAGATTGCCTTTAGATACAAGAGTGAATGATAAGTAAAGCAAATGGTAAAGGTTAGTATTTCCACATAAAAACCAATTGCACTAAACAACAAAAATAGTAAAAGCATACTATCTTGTGAAGATTAAAAGATAAAATTTAAAAGTCATGACAATATTAGAAATAAATTGAAAAGATACTGCACAATGGAATCTGTATGGTTAAAAATATGAACTAAAGTTGGATCCCTACCTCACAGCGTACACAAGGGTCAATTCCGAGTGAATAGAAGACCAACATGTGAAATTTGTAAAATGTTTCAAAGGAAATAGGCATGCATATTTAAGACTTTAGTGGGAAGAAAAAAATTCAATTATAACCAAAAGAACAAATCATAGAAGAAAATATTTAACTTCACTAATGTTAAATATTGCTGTTCAGCAGAATATACTGGGATGAGTAAAATTATAAGCTTCCAACTGGGAGAAGATATTTGTGATACATATTATTTACAACGGAGAAGGCAATGGCACCCCACTCCAGTACTCTTGCCTGGAAAATCCCATGGGTGGAGGAGCCTGGTAGGCTGCAGTCCATGGGGTCGCTAAGAGTCGGACACGACTGAGCGACTTCACTTTCACTTTTCCCTTTCATGCATTGGAGAAGGAAATAGCAACCCACTCCAGTGTTCTTGCCTGGAGAATCCCAGGGACGGGGGAGCCTGGTGGGCTGCTGTCTATGGGGTCGCACAGAGTCGGACACAACTGAAGTGACTTAGCAATAGCAATTATTTACAAAGTCTGAACTATTTAAAGAATTCCTACAAATCAAAAGGTAACAGACTTCCAACCTAATTAAAACTTTACCAAAAGACTTGATCAGGTACTTCTTAGAAAAGACTATTAAATATCCATTAAACATACAATAAGATTACCATTAGTAAATGCGCCCTGTGTGTGCTTAGTCAGTCATGTCCGACTCTTTGCAACCCCATGGACTGTAGCCCGCCAGGCTCTTTGTCCATGGGAATTCTCCAAGCAAGAATACTGGAGTGCATTGCCATGCCTTCCTCCTCCAGGGGATTGTCCCAAACCAAGGATTGAACCCAGGTCTCCTGCATTGCAGGTGAATTCTTTACCCTTTACTGTCTGAGCCACCAGAGAATAAATAGCCCCCATTAATAAATAGAAATGTATAAACTAAAACTAAAATGACAGACCCTTTCAAACTCATCAGACTGACAGAAATTTGCAAGAACAAATTTAGCATAAGTAGTATACTGAATATAACCTGGCATGTTCATACAAGGTAACCTAATGAAGTAGTGAAAATGAATGAACTAGAGCTACAACAACATGATCATAGGAACATAACTTTGAGTAAACAAAGCAAGTCACAAAAAAATACAAAGAGTATAATCCTGTATTTATTAAGTTCTAAAGCAGGTAAGATAGAGGATAGATAAGGATACTAGCATACATGATAAAATCATAAAGAAAATCAAAAGAATGAAATAGCAAAAATTCGAAGTTATCATGAACCATTGAGAGGGAAATGATTGGAATGAAAATGGATATAGGAGACTTCAAAAGTAATATTCTTTTTCTTAGAGATCTTTATTGTCCTGTGATTCTTTATAACTTACATGTATCTTATAAATATAATTTTGTCTCTATTCACATTTAGTGATATAAACCTTAAGCTAATAATCAATATGTGGTAGTATGTGAAAACCAAAAGAGTATATGGCATGTGTATCACAGTTTAGGTGAAGAAGAGATTGGAATCATCCAAGAGTTATAGAAGAAGAATTTGAGCTGAGGTAGATAGTTTTCAGATTGGAAGGATGCTGGCATTAACATAGTAGAAATTATTTTACAGTTTAGTTTGTATGCCAGTTCATTTATTCATCAAACATAGCATTATTCATTGGACCACTCCACTGATATTTCAGACTGAAGTCTAGTCCATGGAGTTGACTCAGGAATGACCCTGGCTGAATTATGTAGGGTTTCCACACTAGATTCCTTCACGGTAGTTCTGCTTTGAACTAGGGTGTATATTAGGATTCTAAAAAATACATCCTTTAGGAAAGGTGTTTAAACCACCATATTAAGCAGCTGCAATGTTCCAGTACCATGCTAGGGTTGAAGAATTCAAAGCTGAATAAGCTACATACATGTTCAAGTAGTATACTTTGGTGGTGAGTGCCTAGAGAAGGAAGTACAAGGTTAAGTGTGAGAAAAGAACGTCCAGGTTCTAGGGTATCCTGAGGAAAGAAGGTCTTCTTCAGGAATGAGAGGGAGCATATCAATAAAAGTTTCCCAGAAAAGGAGATACTTAACTGAATTTAGAGCTAAAGATCTTTTGTCATAGGGATGGAAAAAGGAAATATATTCTAGAAAGAAAACAAAACCCTCTCCAATAGACCATATAATTAGGATGAACATGTATTTTATCATCCAAACCAGGACACTTATGAGAGCGAAAGGCCGTTGTTAATAATTATCTAGGACAGTAAGTGTATACTCAGAACTGCCCTGGACAAATCAGAATATGTAGTTATTCTCCCTATATTAAGTTGAATTCAAAGCTATATCAAATAGTTTTTTTAATGCTTTATGTAGTAAAAATACATAAATAAATAAATGCAAGAGGGAAAGTTTCCTATACACATAAATGATGATATAATGGCCCCCAGTTCTTAGTACATCACCAAGTGTAAGTTCAAATGTGAACAATAAATGAAAACAAAATTTGCAGCAGAATTTGGCAAGTTGCTGCTTTGTTTCTCCCCAAACTGTGACCTTTAATTAACTCTGCCTTTGTAACATTGTACTTCTAGATATAGGGGCTTGCTTTGTTATTTAAAACAAGCAGAGGAACAGAAACCTATTATGTTTTTAAAGATTGCTGGGAAACACTGAGAAGAAAACTTTTAATCACATGCGCTAGGTTTCTTTTCCTTTATTATACCTTCGGCAGTTTCTTATGAAATAATAGCTCATTGGTACCTAGGAGCTAAAAAACTCCCTTTTGTTGAAGGAAAGAGCAAGAGAAAGAATGGAGAGATCAGATATTTTCAGCATCTTTCTGGCTGAACTTTATCTGGGCTCAGGCTGACTTTGAGGGGGAGAAATTCATGGGAGAAATTCAAGGTGATTTCTCCATGGGGATCTTTGCCATTAGGCTTTTCCCTCAAGCACCCCGATTGGCCTCTCTTCTTTGTGTTTATTCGCTGAACAGAGCCTTGTCTTTTCACTGTTTCCTGCCCCTCAATTTTGAAAGGATTGACTCAGACCCAGAAAACCTTAAGAAGTTTTGGCGTGTGCACACTTGCCTTGTATTAAAGTTCCCTGAGGAAACGTGACATGACCTATGACTCTCAGCCTCCCTTTCCCGTCAGAAAGGATGGTCAAGTACTCAATGGAAGTACTTTTACTGTGAAGTTAGTATTCAGCTTGGTTTGCAGACTACAGATTCCAGGTCAGAAAGGTCCTTCCCCTTCTTAGCTGCCAATTTGAAATAGTGAACAAAGAAAAGGGGATGTTTTGCTACAATACGTCCCATAGATAGCTTCCCACTAAGATCTGAAAAATGGTACCTTCCAGAGCTTCACAGTGTTTGGTTGTGCACAGACCCCTCTCTGAAGAGGATGGTGTTGTGTTTCCCCAAGTGATGCAGAAACCAGCTTATGAGACTCACCCATTTGCCTTGGCCCTTGGGAAAATCTCTGTGTGCCAAATAAGCAAACCTCTCTATGAGCAGTTCTTAAAAGACTCCTCAAAAACTGAAAATAAATTGTGACTTTTTCAAGACTGTTTCAGTATGGAATAAGATAAGGAATTCAGTGCAGTCCCCATTCAATTGGAATGAATAGTGACTGCATTGCAATAAAACTTGGTATAGGGCTTTGTAAAGGAGACTCAGCTGCATTTCACAGCAAGTGCTTTATTTTCTAAATAATGCATTGTACGTAAAAGCGGGTAATAAAGTAGATTAATGGACTTTCTACGGAACATTTAAGTTGAGATGACATGTGTAGACAGACCCGCAGAGGTGTTCTCATTATCCCTACCAAGACTTTTCTAAAAAGACTCACGTGGTCTCATTCCTGAGTTCCATACTCTGCTTGTGGCTCACGTTATATTGCAATTTCCTCTTTGAGCTTTTAGATTTGTCATATTAAATTGCTCAACTATCATTTGAAGCGAGAATTATGATAGAAATGTGACCAGGTGACTCAAAAAATATCTAGGGCAGCCAGTCTGCTCTGGAGATTCATGAGCATATAGACATGCTAGGATATAACCTGGCTGTTCTCTTTTTATTGCTTATTACTTTCTTGTCTGTGTCAGAACACAGAATTACTGTCAAGCTTAAGAACAGTTTCAATTTCTAATACCCATCTTCTTATAAACAAACACATAAAGAGTTATGTTCCATTTCCCGATCAGGTCCACCTTTCCCACCCCTCATGTTTCTGTATTTTCGCTTTTCAAAGACACAGACTTGAACAAACATACACCCTTATGCTGTGGTAGGCTAGGATGCTTCATAAGTTTTGTACGCACACAGCTAAAATATCCAGCCAAGAAGTAAAATATTTAGTGAAATATCATAAGCACTGATTGAGAACATTGAGTGTCAAGTTCTAAATGACTGACAGGGCTTGATACAGGCAAACTAGCTGAAGGGAAGGCAGAATGCCCACCTAAACAAGTAAGGAGAATCCCATAGGAGGTTGGGGGGAGCTGGGATTTATCTTGACCAAGGATATTGAGGAAGACTTCATTAGAAAACGTGTGGTTTAAGATTGTAGTGTGAGAGACATCTTGGTGGAAAAAAAGCACTCACCCTAACATTTTTTTGTTGATAACCAGTATCCAAAATCTGAAAGCAACTGACCTTTCATTTTTTCATTTAAATCCTTTTACATGATGCACACCAGCCCGAGTGCCCCAGAATTGTTATAAGAGGGTGCACAATGAGTATATATGTATATGCACACATTTAAATATTGTGTTTTTTGTTTGTTTGTTTGAAGAAAATAAAATGACTGTTTCTCACTCTTTAGTCCTGTTATTGTTTCTGATCAATTTTCTTTGTGCTCTAGTCTTGCTTTATTTTTGGTCCCTAGTGTGACTGCTCCTAGGAAACTATTGATGATAATTCAGATACTCTGACTATACTGTTTTCATTACCTGATTTGGGTTTAACCAAAAGGTGCATTTGGGCTCTTCTGTAAGATGTTATGGGAAAACCCAAATGAACTTTTTGGTCAAGCCAATATTTTTTGTAGGATAGTGGGGAAAGAAGAGGGAAAAAAACAAGATAGTCATTGTATTATATTAGTTTGAAAGTTTGTACATATTAAAACAACTTACTGAAAGACCCTTTGGTTAAAATAAGCTCTCTCTGGAATGTTATTGGCTGTTTAGAAAAAAAGAAAGGAAGTGAAAAGTAGATTTTTTACTAAAGTCTTGCTGTTTAAATGTGTGAGTCCCACTAAAACTTATTTATTGGGCCAGACTGTGTACTCAGATTCAGATGATCTGAGTAAGCAAACAGGAAAACAACAAAACCCTCTTTGTATCTGTTACCTAATGGCCCAGTCTACAGTTTATTGGGCTGGTTGATTGATGTTTGAGTGCCAGTAGCTAAGGAGATCTTCAAAGTGATACACGATTAAGGCTAGTTTGGTTCCTAAGACAGCTCTAGATCAATAGAATTCTTCTGCTTTGTAGTCAGCCATTTCAGTCATATTAAGGACCAAGTCAAAGCAAATCTGCTGCAATTTCATCAAATACTCAGCCAACTACCCGAAAGTGGGGTATTCTGTTATCTCTATAGACCTATTAAAGAATGACTGCAAACCAGAAAAAGAACTTTTACTGAGGAGTGCTATTTGAAGATGCTTATACAAGATGCTATGGGAAATTTCCAAAAAAGAAAAAAAGGAGTGAAGTGTCTGTAGCACTGTAAATAGCCATAAAAACAGGTGTTAAAATTTTAATATCAGTTTACCTAAAAAGGATGTGCTCATGTCATAAACATTTGTATTGACACCATTTCTATGTAGAGCTTTTCTAATTTTTTTTTAACTGTGGTTTAAAAAAAAAGTCACAGATGATATTTCATGCTATTTGTAATTTTTTTATATATACTTTATACAATTTAGAAATATTATTTAATATTACAAGACTTTATCTCCTGGCATTTTTATACTATAGGTGGAAGTTAAATGGAACAGATGTTGACATTGGTATGGATTTCCGCTACAGTGTTGTTGAAGGCAGCTTGTTGATCAATAACCCCAATAAAACCCAAGATGCTGGAATGTACCAGTGCATAGCAACAAACTCGTTTGGAACAATTGTTAGCAGAGAAGCAAAGCTTCAGTTTGCTTGTAAGTAGCAATTATATCACAATGCAAATGTGACTTTGAATTTTTGTGCCATTGTACCAATCAACCTTTAAAGCAGTTTATCTTAAAAAATCAAAGAGATTTCAATTTATGTTGGTCTTCTTTACCTTTTCCAATATTTGCAAAATATCGCTTTTGTAGGATAAATGGTAAATCTGAATGGGAAGATGTATTCTTCTGAACTTATAAGGGTTGAGATAGTTTGACTATATGATAACTTGGTTACATGATGCTCTATACACATAAATTCACATATACTCAAATTTATACACATAAAGTTTACATATACAACAGGTTATACACACACACATTTTAAGGAGAGTGTATAAGCAAGCAATGGAACTGCCAGTAACTTAATAATCAATGTGTGAAGTGATTTAGCCATAAAGCTCACAGCTGGAAAAGAGAAAACCTTGGTAGTGTATTAATCCTGTAATTCTCTAGTTCTTTTTCTTCTTTGAAAGAAAAGGGACATTTTGAAAGCCATTACATAAACAAAAAGTAGAGACAATCAAAGCTTTACCTTTTGCATTTCTGGTTTAGAACATTCAAAAACAAATTTGCCATCTCTTAAGACCACCGCCTAATAAAAGTTTATGAGCATACGGAAAGATAGTGGAATTTAGAAATAGCAAGTTGAAAGTAAAATCAACGGGCAAGAGCAATCAGTACACATTTGAAATAGACGCCTTAGAGGATGGCTGTTCAGCTGTATTTTAAAGCATTTATGTGTTTGCTTATGATTATATGTTTCCCTCTGTAAAATCCCAACTGATATAGCAGTGCATTAATGTCAAAGGTTTCCTAATTACGAAATCTGTTGGCAGTAACACTGTAGAACAGTCTCATTAATAAAATCCTCCCGGGAAACTCAACACCAAATATACCTAATATCCAGTGCTTAATCTATTATTGCCATTTGGTGGCATTTTTATTAATTGAGAAATGAGTTTTCTAAGCATTAGGTATATATGGGACTCCAGGATTATTTTATTTTTGAATTTCTTCTGAGGTAATCTTCCAAATAATTAAGGTGAGCAGAAAAAAAAAGGAGAGTATATCTGATTGAGTGGTATAGAACCAAAGTGTTTATTTCCTTTGGTTTAACACAAACCTAATATCTATATTTATTTTTAACAAGGAGATTTTCTTGGATTCATTTTAGAAAATGATCATAAACTTCCAGAGTAGGGAAACCTCCATATTAAATTTCTTTTATTTTTGGATTTCACAGTGTAGGAAATTTTAAAAAACAGTAATAATAATAGCACCAGAAAAGAGATTAACATACCAGGAGCAACTTTTCATTTTTCTAATTTATGACATTTAAAACATAAATTACTAATTCTTAAGACTCTCGTTTTGTAAAAATCCATACATTTCTACTACCAAAAATATTGGAAAGACAGAATCTCATATTCAGCTACACTCATTTAAACAGGGGCTTCCCAGGCGGTGCAGTAGTAAAGAATCCACCTGCTAATGCAGGAGACACAGAAAAGTGGATTCCATCCCTGGATGGAAAAGATGCCCTGGAAGAGGAAATGGCAACCCATTCCAGTATCCTTGCCTAAAAATTCCATGGACAGAGGAGCCTAGTGGGCTACAGTCCATGGGGCCATAGGGAGTCGGATGCGACTGAGCATGCAGGCACACATTCACGTTTAAATAGCACAGTTCAGCCAAAGTCAAAGCTCTCCCACTCATTTTGCATTTGAGTGGCCTGAGTTTGGCACCTACCCTGCTTTCCCCATTCTTCATGCCTAATATCCTACAACCCTCAGAATCCTTGGTTGATAATCATTCAGTTTGAAAAATTCTGAAGATAGAGAACTCATCAGTTCATTACAAAGCATCCTGAACTGTAGTTGCTCTAGCTGTGCAAAA
Organism: Bison bison bison; assembly: GCF_000754665.1. NCBI lineage: Eukaryota > Metazoa > Chordata > Mammalia > Artiodactyla > Bovidae > Bison > Bison bison. The sequence continues at coordinate 9,090,407 of NW_011495035.1, forward strand.
ACACAAAAACAAGTTCAATATCTCGTCCTTGAAATTGAAGTAGATATTTAAATCTCTCATCTTCATTTCTGGTACTTACTCTATGATTTTGGTTAGGCTTCAAATCTGAAAATATGGTCATACTCCCTGTCCCATATTTATTTTCTTCTCTAGGTACTTAATCCACAACCAATTTCTTCACAACACAATTACACTCAATTATATATCAAGCATGACCCTTTAGAAATGTACTTAATTCTATGCATGTACTTGACCTTAGCAGAGGACAGTGGGAACAGTAGTATCCTATGAAATAAATGTGTCTTTTGGCAAATGGGACTGACAATGATACTCACTGGTTTTGTTTTCGTTTTTAAAGCTCCAATCTCATATTTCAACTTTATTTTGTGTAAAATCAGAGGGTTGATTTTTCATGAATGGCTATTTATCCAGAGCTCCCCAATCATGTTATTTTATTACCTAAAATCAGAATATTATATTTACTTCTATTACATTCACCTTCTGAGTAGTGACTCTTTGTTCCATCACAGTTGAAATTGTTTTAAATCTTTTTTTTTTAATCTAACATATTGATTATCCTTCTTGTTCAGTGTAGCAGAAAATGTGATAAGCTTGTGTCCATTCAAATAATTGATAAAAAATGTTGACCTGGACAGGGCAGCCTGCCAGTAGAGAATGTCCACTAAAATAAGATTAAATTTATAAATCAATATCCTTCACATCCTCTTGTTCGGTTAGCTACAAATTTACCTGAACATACTGCACTTGAACCCCAGTTTCTCCTACTTGTTCTTAGAGTGATGAGGACCTTTGCCTGGTGGAAATCAAGATGTACTGTTTCTACACATCCGCTTATACCTGCTGTCTGTGCATCTTCTCTACTCTTCCCTAACCATTTATCATAAAACAGCCAGAGTAATCTTTTAAACATGTAAATGAGATCATTCCACTTTCCTGCATTACACCTTGTACTGCACTTAGAATAAATCTCAAATTCATTACCATAGTCTCATTTTCATTTCTTGAAGATGACAAATGATCTTTTGCACCAGGGCCTTGGTATTTTCACTCTCCCTGCCGTATTTGCTTTTCTCCTGATCCTTCACATGCTCACTTCCTATGATTCTCTGTTCTCAAATGAGATGTGACCTCCCAAGAGAAGTTTCCACAGCACCATGTCTCACCTGGGCCTCCCAGGTGACGCTGGTAGTGAAGAACCCGCTTGCTGGTGCAAAAAATGCAGATTTGACCCCTGGGTTGGGAAGATCCCCTGGAGGAGGGCATGGCAACCCATTCCAGTATTCTTGCCTGGAGAATCCCACGGCAAGAGGATCATAGTGAGCTACAGTCCGTGAGGCCGCAAAAGAGTCGGACAGGACTGAAGCAATTTAGCACGCACGCATGTCTAATCTACTCCAGTAGTCTTGCATGGAAAATCCCATGGAGGGAGGAGCCTGGTGGGCTGCAGTCCATAGAGTCGAGAAGAGTCGGACATGACTGAGCGACTTCACTTTCACTTTTCACGTTCATGCATTGGAGAAGGAAATGGCAACCCACTCCAGTGTTCTTGCCTGGAGAATCCCAGGGACGGGAGAGCCTGGTGGGCTGCCGTCTATGGGGTCACACAGAGTCGGACACGACTGAAGCCACTTGGCGGCAGCAGCATGTCTAACCTAGACACAGTCTCTGAAAAAGCAGTTCCTAGCATTTCTTCTCCTGTCCTCTGTCTGTCTTCTTGTAGCCCTCTACTTTTCTACATAACAGCATCTTTTTCAATCATTAGGACTTACCATGACATGGAACAATTTTGTGTATTTCTTTTTTCTCTCCATTCAACTCCCTTAATATAATCTAAGTTCTGAGAGAGCCGAGACTATCTTGTCCCCTCTGTATCTCCAGAGTCCAGAATGATTTATATATAGGAATAAAGAAAATCTTTTATTAATTACCTATTCAATGATACAGGTTATTTGGGGGATGATACATGTTTTTTTGTAAACTTGCATCCTTTCTCTTACAGTCATTTTCTAGAGTCTGTCACCTTGATTATTAATGTAGTTTGTAGATCTTTCTTTTCTATCCTTTTTATATTAAAAAAATTAAAAGACATTGACTGTCTTCAAAAATTGTTTTTAATTGTTTAGAATAAAATATCTTTTTCTAAGTGATATGAGGTAAAGTATGACAATCACATCTTTTGAATGTTACTGAATGTTTGCTTCTCCCCAAGCATTTTCATAATCATTGAGGGAAAAAAAATATTGTCTTTTGACCATACTTACTGCACAGTAATACACAAGTGAGACTATTTCTTCAGTTTTAATTAAGTGATTTTATGGCTGAAATGGACCTTAATGTTTTCCTGACTTGTATATTTTTTTAAAAAATTAAAGATTGAAATAACCGCATTACTGTTACTTACATAATTAATAAGTAAAAGCCAAAGAACAGCACCTTCAGTTCCTAATCTGGGGCACCTTGTCCTGTGTCTGCTTTAGACTCACTTTGATTTATAAGGAAAAAAACTCTTCATCTTTATCTAATATGTTCTACCTTCAAATCTCATTTATATACCTTCTATAATTTTATCTGTATGACACTCTTATAAGGTTGATATCATTTATGGTTTATTTTTAAAATATTATCATGCTGCTTTTGTAGACAGAATTTGGTAATCTCTTTTATTCAGCATTTTAAAAAATGAATTAATTCACATAAGCAAAAATTCTAGTTAATGGAGATGATGTCTCTAAGGACCTCCACTTTTCTTAGTTCAATATCTTTAGGACAGAAATCTTTCCTTGATTAAATAGGCACAGCATAACTGCTGAGGTGTGGACATTTCCATGAGCATAGACTGTTGTAATGTAATTTGGAGCACATTTTGTTTTCCATCCCCTGCAATATTAAGCCACCACTTCTCTATCTGTCACTGAGCCTATTTCTAATGGTAGACTACCAATGCCCTTTCTACCATCTAGTCCTTGTGTTTCACCTTGGGCTAGCAAACTTGATTGATTAGTTTACCAGGGTCTACCCAGCACCTGGCATTTAGTAAACTTGCAATAATAACTGTTGAATAAATGAATAAGTTATAAGGATTGGATGTTAAAGTCATCAGGCCATGTGTGGGACATGAGTTGAACCACTCTGTTGAAGGACTTTCTGACACTCCTTTGGTAGTGCTTTGGAGATGGATGCAAATACTTCTACCTTGAGCTTGTGTAGAAGACAGTTGGTATCCTAATTCCAGATAAGGGTATTTGGGGTCGGGACGCCTTAGCCTAGTAAAAAAGTTCATGTACTGAGCACATCAAAAATGCCATCAAAGTTGATTTGTATCCTGAAAACCTGGCCTGAGATTATGCATAGTTTCAGTAAAGTGTTTAGCAACTTCCTTTCAGCTCTCCACCCTGCAAGGGGAAAAGCAAGTTGAATGTTCTTTAATTCTGAGGTAGGCAACTGAATCAGGAAATCAGGCCAGGACTGGAAGGAATTTCAGTTCATTATTTTTCACTGCTTCATGGTGGGGATTTTTTTCAGAGGCTGTATCTATATAGAAAGAAGTGCTCTAGCTCCACCATCCTCACTACCGACTTCCCAACCAAGTGTGCATATGTGTTCAGTTGCATGAGTAATGCCTAACTCTTTGCGACCCTATGGGCTGTAGTCCACCAGGCTCCTCCGTCCATGGGGATTCTTCAGGCAAGAATACTGGAGTAGGTTGCCACGATCACCTCCAGGGGATCTTCCCAGCCCAGGGATCGAACCCACATCTCTTATGTCTCCTGCATTGCCAGGTGGGTTCTTTACTACTAGCACCGCCATACCAGCCCAAATCTGCTTGAGAATCACCTTGCACAGTTAGTCAACAGGGCAATTTTGTTCTCTGACATATAGATATGGATTTTAAAAGTAAGTTGTAATACACACTTACAGGCTTACAAAATATCCAAGTCACTATTTTAAAACTTGTGGATGTGGGCTTGAGAAGCTGAAATACTCTTTTGCCTAAGTTTAAACAGAGTGCGATGTCCATTGCTCCCTTCCACTTTGTGTGTTTTATACTGCTGCTAGAACCGAGACTTCTCATCCGAGCTGTGGGATGGCCATACTTCTTTCTTAGGATTGTTATGAAGATTAAATTTTAAGGCATAAGAATAATTCCTAGTAAAAGCACGGAACGATTCCTAACATGAGAAAATGATGAAATAGCTGCCTCTGTGTTTTTCATCTCTTTCCCCTATTTTCCACTTCTTTTCTGTCTTTTAAAAATAAGAATAACAACTAACCTTTATTAAGAGTTTAGGTATATGAGATAAGAATGTAAGTCCTGAGGTCAGAGTACCTGGGTTGAAATTGTTTATTCTATAACCCTGTGACCTGGGACAGGGTCCTTCTCTCTGCCTCAGTTTCTTTCTTTCTTTTTTTTTTAATTTTATTTTATTTTTAAACTTTACATAATTGTATTAGTTTTGCCAAATATCAAAATGAATCCACCACAGGTATACATGTGTTCCCCATCCTGAACCCTCCTCCCTCCTCCCTCCCCATACCATCCCTCTGGGTCGTCCCAGTGCACTAGCCCCAAGCATCCAGTATCTTGCATCGAACCTGGACTGGCAACTCATTTCATACATGATATTTTACATGTTTCAATGTCATTCTCCCAAATCTTCCCACCCACTCCCTCTCCCACAGAGTCCATAAGGCTGTTCTATACATCAGTGTCTCTTTTGCTGTCTCGTACACCAGGTTATTGTTACCATCTTTCTATATTCCATATATATGCGTTAGTATACTGT
>NW_011495035.1:9095311-9123631 GCF_000754665.1 Bison bison bison
CGTTAGTATACTGTATTGATGTTTTTCCTTCTGGCTTACTTCACTCTGTATAATAGGCTCCAGTTTCATCCACCTCATTAGAACTGATTCAAATGTATTCTTTTTAATGGCTGAGTAATACTCCATTGTGTATATGTACCACAGCTTTCTTATCCATTCATCTGCCTCAGTTTCTTTATCCATAAAATGGAGTAAGATCATGGCATCCAGCCCCATTACTTCATGGCAGATAGAAGGGGAAAAGTGGACATAGTGACAGATTTCGTCTTCTTGGGCTCTAAAAATCACTGCAGACATGAAATCAGAAGATGATTGCTTCTTGGCAGGAAAGCTATGACAAACCTAGACAGTGTGTTGAAAAGTAGAGACATTACTTTGCTGACAAAGGTCCATATAGTCAAGGCTATGGTCTTCCCAGTGGTCATGAAAGATTGTGAAAGCCGGACTGTATAGAAGGCAGAGCGCAAAATAATTGATGCCTTCAAACTGTGGTCCTGGAGAAAACTCTTGAGTCCCTTGGACTGCAAGATCAAACCAGTCAATCTTAAGGGAAATCAACCCTGAATACTCTTTGGAAGGACTGATGCTGAAGCTGAAGCTCCAATATTTTGGTCATCTGATGCAAACAGCCAACTCATTGGAGAAGTCCCTGATGCTGGGAAAGATTGAGGGCAGAAAGAGAACAGAGCATCAGAGGATGAAATGGTTGGATGCAATAGACATGAACTTGGGCAATTTTCAGGAGATGGTGAGAGACAGGAAAGCCTGGCGTCCTGCAGTTCATGTGGTTGCAAAGAGTCAGACATGACTAGGCGACGGGAATAACAACAAAATACTCCTAAATTATTGTCTAGCACACATTAATAAATGTTAGCTGTTGTTATTTTTTATTATGATTTGATTACTCCAGGTCAGAGATTATGCTAAGCATTTTGGAAGCATCCATTTAGTTTTCAACATAACCCGAAGCAGTATAGGCATTAATTTTATCTCATAGATTAAGAATCTGCAGATTCGTGAATGAGGTGACTTTAACCAGGGGTGCAGTAGAAGGGCGAGAACCCAGCATCAGAATCTGGCCACGTCACTTTTGGGCAGATGACAGGCGTAGTTCCCCCATGACAGCTAGAACTACTGTTTCTCATGGAATTCATGTTTAAACTATAGATGTGAATGGTTAGTAAAATGTTTCTTTTGTAGACACAAACTTGATTTCTAAATGTGTTTACAACCTTTCATAGACTTCATTATTATTTTGTTTGTTTTTAGTTTTTTAATTATAGGCTTTCTTGATGTTGTCATAATGTTGATTTACCATTAGTATCTAAAACCATAATGTGTATACCACAATTATGCATATATTTGTGACTCTAATTTTAATATAATTTGTTTCAGGTTCCATAATGAGAATAATTAATAACAATATTTCTTCTCTAAAAGTTAATATGCAAATTTCCAATTTATTGCTAGGTTGTAAAACATTCTGAATATTGATGTTTTATGATAAATAAGTGTGGGTTGGCAAACTTTACATCCCCAAGCAGTAAAATCACATATTATTACAAGTTTTTTTTCTTTTACTCCCATATTATTCCTCCCCGACATGAGAAAGAGATGTACTTTAAATGTAGATTATTATGAAGAGCTTCCAAGAGACTAATCCAATAACTCCAGATTTTAGCCTGTCAGACTGATTGCTTCATAAACATTGTTTGGGACCTTGTTCCTGGAAGAATTTCAGCTATTTTACAACAGTTCGGATCTTCAGAACAAAAGACTTATGCTACTCATCATCTCCTGCTGGGGATGACTATAATTCATACATAAGTACCTCCAAATTGCTGATGGTAAAATTAAGTCACTCAGCAAAAGTCAGTCCCCTGCCTGCTGTCTTGGGCATGGCAAGGTGGTGTTCTTTTGAAGGAAGCAATATGCTGAACTCTGTTGGTACCTCACATGAAGTGGGAAAAGACACTAGGTTGGTACACTATTCAAACCCTGCCTGTCTACCTCCTGAGCTTGTATTATGGGGAAGGAAATAAAAGAGGGACAGAAAGAAAAAAGAAAGGATGAAGATAACATATGAAAGAGAGTCTTAGGTGCAAAAAACACCCCATGTTCTCCTTCTATGACCTCTCTCTATATATGTATAAGATACATCAATAAAGCAATCCATTCTGAGATTAATTTCAGTTAATTTATCAGTTATGTGGCAGTCAATGCTTTTTATGGTGAAAAGATCACATTGATGAGCAGTAGATGATCAGAAAGCATCACTGAAAAAGATTCTTCTTGTGGGTACTATAGTGAGCCTTATCTGAGTTTTCCTTAACTTGAGTACCATCTGACAATTGTGGCAATGATGGTAATAAAGATTAATGTATTAAAATTAGAGTGTTGTACTGTACTTGACTGGGGCTTTTGGCAACATGGTTTTTGAGCCTTGATCATTGTGTATTCACAGTAAATTTTGAATGTTCATTGCTTTTAATATCCAATAATTAGTTTACCTTTCATAGCCAAAGAATGAAATGTGCAATCAGAACAATAACTGGGGTTTTGATTGATGGCCAAACCCAGGACTGACTTGACTGATTTTTAATTAGAAAGGCTGCTTAAATAGGCCAACTTTTGTTCTGAGCAATAAAATGTTGATGGATGACTGTTTGGATAAATAATTTGTAAATATTTAGGTCAATTAAGACTTAACTAAGAAATATTTGGATGGCAAAGCTGCTAATATATATCAATGAAGGGATTTTAGTCTCCATAAAAAAAAATTCTCATTTGAATAATTAGAAGAATTCAAACCAAAATTTGCTGAGTTTCTGAAATACTGCTTTTAGTAGGTTCTTTCTGCCACTTTATTGTTCAATCACTGAGTCATGTCCAACTCTCTGCGACCCCATGGGTTGAGGCACACCAGGCTTCCCTGTCCTTCACCAACTCCCAGAGTTTGTTCAAACTCATGTCCATTAAGTCGGTGATGCCATCCAACCATCTCATCCTCTGTCGCACCCTTCTCTTCCTGCCCTCAAACTTTCCCAGCATCAAGGTCCCACTGGGTCAGCTCTTCAGATTAGGTGGCCAAAGTACTAGAACGTCAGCATCAGTCCTTCCACTGAATGTTCGGAGTTGGTTTCCTTAAGATTGTTTGCCACTTACTATAATACTAAAAAGACATTACTGGTGACAGTGGGTATCTATTGAAAATTTCGTAAAATAAACTTTATAACTAGTCAGTACATGGGTGTGCTGTTGATTCTTCGTGATGTAGGCAGTTATGAATTTTGATATAAAAAATAATTGAAATTCACAAGTATACAGCATTACTCTCATTTGCTTTCTTCTATCTTCCATGATACTCACTAATGTATGCAAGTCAAGCGAAAGTGAAAGTCACTCAGTCGTGTGCAACTCTTTGAGACCCCATGGACTGTAGAGTCCATGGAATTCTCCAGGCCAGAATACTGGAGTAGGTAGCCTTTCCCTTCTCTAGGAGATCTTCCTGACCCAGAAATAGAACTGGGGTCTCCTGTATTGCAGGCAGATTCTTCCCTGAGCTATCAGGGAAGCCCTTCCACAACCTAGAGATACTAGTTAACCAAATTGCTTTATTATAATACAATAATTCAGTCCAATTTGGTGTCTGTTTGGGTGACAAAGAGTAGTACATGAGTGAATCAATGAATACAGAGTTCTTTTTTTTTTTTTTAATTCAGAAGCATTCTAAGAATGTTTGGTCAATCATCAATTAGGTGTTGCCAGATAATTGAAAGTAGAAATAGAATTGAATGGGAGGAGGTGTCAACATAGAGAATAGTATCCCATTCTTTTTCAAGAGTTTGTATGTGACAGATTAAGATTCAAATTCAAAATCCAATTGACCATCTGTAGTGGTTTAAAATAGTAATTTACCAAAAGATAATTCATCTAGAACTTTCAATGTGAAGACTTTGTTGGCTAAAATGGAAAGCACTTTGGAAAATTGCATTTTACTGAGAGGTAACAAATGCTGAGTGAGAATGAGAATGCAGTTGTGGAACAAATTGGAAAATGGGTCTTTTCAGATATACTTAATTAAGGACCTGGAGATCATCCAGCATTAAGCATTTGAACCTTAAATTCCATGGCAAGTTCCTTCACAGGAGAAGGCACTGTGATCATCAGGCAGAGACTAGAGAAAAGCTGCCTGGGGACACAGGACTGCCAATAGCTGTCAGAGGCTGGAAGGGTCCAGGGGCCATTCTCGTCTAGAGCCTTCCTTCACAGTGAGCACAGCCTGACCATACCTTCTGATACTTAGCTGCTTAGTCATGTCCAGTTCTTTGCGACCCTATGGACTGTAGCCCGCCAGGCTCCTCTGTCCATGCGGATTCTCCAGGCAAGAATACTGGAGTGAGTTGCCATGCCCTCCTCCAGGGGATCTTCCCAACCCGGGGAGTGAACCCAGGTCTCCCACATTGTTAGGCATATTCTTTACTGTCTGAGCCACCCAGGAAGCCCAAGAATACTGGAATGGGTAACCTATTCCCTTCTCCAGGGGATCTTCCCAACCCAGGAATCGAACTGGGGTCTCCTGCATGGCAGGAGGATTCTTTTACCAGCTGAGCTACCATGGAAGCCCACACCTTGGTTTCAGACTAAAAGCCTTCAGAATGCTAGAGAATAAGCTTCTGTTATTGTAAGCCACCAAATTTTTGGTAACTTGATTATGTCCATACTGGGGAATTAGTGACCAGTGTATGCCAGGATCTTTACCTTTTCTTTCCTGACCACATTTATCAAGGAAAAATTAAAACCACATGGGAGTGACACTGAAGTCAGGTGCTTTTGTAACTCAGCTGTATTAGAAAGCAAAGTATTGAGAGGGATAACCTTGATTAAATGTGGGATAATCAGGGCCAGTTTTGCGTCACGCTTTGTGTTTTCCTCTGGGGAGTATAAAAGGGGATTTTAATCTGTGTGTAGTATGATCTGATGAATACTGAAAAAATGTAGCTGCAGAAGCTCAGAGCAGCCTTTTCTTTTCACCAGCATATTTCTGCCTCTCTCCAGGAATAGCCTTATATAGGCCTTTTCTGAAATAGGCAGGAATGGCTCATTCTCCATAGAGTAAGGATTTGAAGATTCTGAGTAGTTTTTTTTGGCCCCTAGACTTTCTCTCTGGACTTCTTTTTTCTAGGTCATTTTCCCTGAGTTTGACCTTTCTTGGGCATGCTAAAGTCCTCGAAACTGGCTGTTATCACTTTGAAAGTATCTGACCGACCTGTGTCTATAACAGTTTCACTATGGTCCCTCACGTATTGTTATGATTCGTGTTATGACATTTCTGACTGCAGAAGCCCCTGCAGAAGTCAAGGGCTGATGCCACTGCCTTCCCGCTCAGCACCTTTCACTGAGTGGGCTCTAAATCGGAACAAGCCCCTTGGCTCCTAGCTGACGTGTATTTTATGCACCATCCTGGCTAGTTTTTACTTTACAGCTATAATATGTGACCCCTGGACAGAACAAATGCCTTAGAGTTCAGAGGTTAAATCACAAATTCAAAGACATGATGAAAGGGGCGTGTGTGTGTGTATGTCTCCACGTATGCATGTCTGTGTTTTTCCAAGAACTAAATTATTCTGTTAGATATTTTACCAGAGATTAAATTCTGTGCTAACCGGGTCTGTAATTTATTCTTGATATATGTATTTAGGATATATACTAATTACAAGTACAGCGTTAATCTGCTGCCAAATATTTGCATTGTTCTATATCATTAGCGTTTCACATTTTTTGTTTGTTTTCCATAGCATTTCCTTCTCCCCCCGCCTCAAATTCAGTGTTATAGCTTGGTGTTTTTCTTTCTGGCTTACTTCATTCTGTATAATAGGCTCCAGTTTCATCCACCTCATTAGAACTGATTCAAATGTATTCTTTTTAAGAATTTTCCACAGTTTATTGTGATCCACACAGTTTCAAATCTTATACTCATTTTTAATTGGATTGTTTGGTATTCCATTGTTGTATTATAATATTACTTAATTCTGGGTTCAAATTCCTTATCAGATATATGATTTGCTGTCTTTCACTTTCTTGATGATGTCATATGAACCACCGAAGTTTTCATTTTGATGAAGTCAGTTTATCTATTTTTGTTTTGTTCTTGGTGTCATGCTCTTGGTATCATATCTAAGAATCCAGAGTCACAAAAAATTAATCTTATGTTTTCTAATAAAAATTTTATAGTTTTAGCTCTTAAGTTTAGCACTATGATCCATTTTTTTTTTAATTTTTGTTTTCAATTGTAGGATAATTGCTTTACAGTGTTTTTTTTGTTTGTTTGTTTGTTTCTTCCTTACAGGAGCTTGAATCATCTATATGATCTATTTTGAGTTAAGTTTTGGATGTCTTGAAGTTGGGGGTCCAACTTCATTCTTTTTAAATTTTTTCAAACGTATTCTTCTGCATGTGGATATTCATTTGTCCAAAAATTGTTAATGAAAAGATGATTCTTTTCTGTCATGAGATCAAAGAAACATGATGCATATATTGCATTAACTATAGACTCCATCCTGCTTTCCCTATAAGCAAAGCATATTGCCTTTGGAAATGTCATGTAAAATTTAAAATTGATAAATTCTAGGATATCTAATCTTAAATAACATCACATTGGAGCCTTGACGACCTAATTTACTGGTTCTCTAAATTTAAGGAAGAACTCATTTTTTTTTTACTCCTCAGAGTCTCAGTTCTGTTTTCCTCAAACAACCTCTCAAACAAGAATGCCTGCAATTTCTTAAGACCAATCAGTGTTTTACAGGCCAGGCACACTCCAAATCCATAGAGAAATAATCTTCTCTAAGGCATTGAAGTCCTAGGTAACTATTAAATAAGCAACCAGACCATTTAACATTGGCCAGCACATCTCCTATGGCACCCCACTCCAGTACTCTTGCCTGGAAAATCCCATGGACGGAGGAGCCTGGAGGGCTGCAGTCCATGGGGTCGCTGAGGGCCGGACACGACTGAGCGACTTCACTTTCACTTTTCACTTTCATGCATTGGAGAAGGAAATGGCAACCCACTCCAGTGTTCTTGCCTGGAGAATCCCAGGGATGGCGGGGCCTGGTGGGCTGCCTTCTATGGGGTCGCACAGAGTCGGACACGACTGAAGCGACTTAGCAGCAGCACATCTCCACTTCTAACTCTTCCAAAAACTGTGAAGAGGTAATTGGTGTGTATTTGCATATGTTAAAGGGTCCTTCGTGGTTTTTCTCAGAACAAAGAAGACTCTTGACCCAGGGTTTATTTTGAAATGTCAGTTTTCCTATCTCCACTAGAGTACTTGTAAGTAATTTCTCATAAATTTTCTTAGACCTTTCAGTCCCCTCATTGCCTTTGTAATATTCTCTGTATTTACCACCAACAGGCTGTGTGACATTGAAAAGTTTCCACACTTCCTCAACCCCAGTGTCCTCATCTATAGAAGGTGCATAATGATAATATTTTAGAGTTGTGAAAATTAAATATGCCGGGGAAATGTACTTTATATGTTTATCAACATGCCTTCACCTGTTCATGTACAAAATGTACATAAGCACACCTTTGGGAAATACTACCACATCCTCCAAGTACATGTGTCGGAAAAATTGAGTTATCAATACTCAGTGTGGAGATTTCCTTTGTGTGTTTGTTTTTCTTCCTTCCCTTAAATATTTAATGAATACCAACTAGGTAGTAAATGCTGTGTTAGATGAGGAGGAACACGTCAATGAACTTGACAAATATGAAGCTTACATCCTGCAGGGAAGACAAACATTGGCAACTAACCACGGTGGGATGTTAGGAAGGTCAAAGGTCTTGAGGAACGAAAGACAGAATAAGCAGCAATGGAAAGAGAAAGGAGAGATGCCTGAAAGTAGTGTTTGAAAACTGATCAAAACAAGCATTTAGTGCCTATTTCTTAACAACACTGTAGCCATACACAGAGAAGGGACAAACCACCAGCTAAAGAAAGAGAAAACATTTCATGGGGAATTTAGGGATTTGGACAATGGGAAAGTAAGAGCCTCCCAGAATTTTATCTCCTGTCTGTAGTTTTTCCAAATGAATCCTACTCCCTCACTCCCTCTCCTAACCCTGTATTCCCAGAAAATCGCATCTTATCAGCACTTCTTCCAAATCAAAGTCGAAAGTTACAATAAGAATTTGGGGGGTTTTGGTGCAAAATTCTAATATTAACTGCCTCTGCCACACAGGGTAAAGTGGTCTTCCTCAGTACTGTCTTTTCAGTCCTTTGTTGATTTCCTTTATATGTCCCCTAATAAGAGTCTATATCTATCAGTCTGTCTGTTGCTCATCACTCCCACCAGAAGCTTTACATATGCCTTGCTTTGTTCAGTACATTTTTGTTGGATAAGCAGCCAAGTAAGTCATTCTACATGGAAGCAAGGATTCCAGAGAAACACTTCTAGGAGTGGCAACCTTGACAGTTAAGCTTGTACAGCTCAACATGCAAATAAATTCAGAGACAAAGATAAATGTGCTTTCCTTTGAAAAGAGATGTTGCTCTGGAGGAGAAAGGAGAGCTCCCAAAGACTGTTTACTCTGTTATCATGTGGCTGTTGTGCACATAACTTTTTGATCAGAAGGATGTTTTGACCATGTTTGATGAACAGTGGTCATGTGCTTGGTTTTGAAAATATACCCATCGTTAGTGTAGTCAAAATATGTAAATTTATAGAAGTGCTGTTTATCACCTTTTGTAGTTGTTTAAATATGCAGGTAGTTGTTCACGTATTCATTTAGTGATTCTGTTGGCAGATAATAGGGATAATAATTAGTCTGTAGAACACTTCAAGGTAGAAAATGCAAGGCCCACTGGGAAAATGCTTCTACCTGAGAGTAACAGTCTAGAAACCCCCAGATGCTGGATTCTGACCCCCTGTCTTTCTCTGATTTGCTCTTTGACCAACATCTTAATGGGTTTCCCTCATGGCTCAGCTGGTAAAGAATCCGCCTGCAATGTGGGAGACCTGTGTTTGATCCCTGGGTTGGGAAGATTCCCCTGGAGAAAGGAAAGGCTGCCCACTCCAGTATTCTTGCCTGGAAAATCTCTATGGACAGAGGAGCCTGGTGGGCTATAGTTCATGAGGTGGCAAAGGGTTGGACTTGACTGAGTGACTAAGCACACAGCACGGCTCTCTGACTTCCCTGTCCTGATGGCCCAGCAGGTAGTACCATGCTCCATAGGCAGCAGGCATTCAATAAAAGCTCTTTAATTAAATAGCTTACACTTAGTATTTTTGCATTTTTTTCTCTAATTTGTTAGAGGCAAGAAGAACTTAAAATATTACATGCAGCAGTACATGTGTGATGTCATTTACTGTTTGCCAACCAAATGTTGAAGCTAGATAACGTTTGTGTATAAATATTACATGAGTTGAGGTTTTTAAATTGATGAAATGTAAGTAATTTGGGCAAAGAGTGGCACTTAGAGATGAACGAATGTATTACATCTGCAGAGCCTTCGTGTTTATTACTTTGAGTGTCATTGCCATTTCCTGCTGGAAGTTAAGCATCACACATGTATCCTTCATTTGACCAAGTGGCCTTGATGCCTCTAAAATGAATTGTAAATCCGGGAATATAAATTACAATCACATCATAAGAATCTTCCTCTTAACCTTGGCAGTGATGTGAAATTGTGCATTTTAAGCCGGTTTGGAAGGTTAAGAAGGAAATCTTGTTTTAGCTGATTAATATTTCATCAAAGTCAATGTTGCTACAGTTAGCAAGTAGGTGATTTGACTACTTGGCTCAATATTCAATCTGTTAACTACAAGTTGTCTTTTATTTGTAAGTGTGTTTATTAAAAAAAAAAAAAAAAAAAGGGAAATTGTTGAAGTATTTACTGGTTTGCTGGCACAGTCTTGTTTAGGCAGCTGTAGAGAGTTGAGGAAATAAATATGGAAGAGCTTGTCCTCAAATTGCCTCCAAAACAATCCTAATGATATCCCCTGTTTTTTCTTGGCACTGAGGACTGTAAAGCCAAGGGAACTGTCACTCTGTCCGCAGAATATGTTTTGGTTCTTCCTGTCAGTGGCTTGCTCTACTTTCTCCCTGATAATCTAAGATACCACTGCGATGCCTTGGGAAAATAACTAATAGCTAAAATGTCTATACTGTTTAGAAAGCACTTTCAAATCTGTCATTAACTTTGGTCGTTACAAAAGCCCCGTGAGATATGACTTATCATCATTATCATCCCACCCTATAACTCTGGCATGGGTTCCTCAACATGAGAAGCTGCTTCCTCAGATTCCCACCACTAATGAGTGTCAGGTCTAGGGATCAAATTTCAGACTTCTGACTTCAAGTCCTAATTTCTTTCCACTATACCACGTTGTTATTTTTAGTTAAAATGGGCTCCTTTCTTAAGTCAAATCAAGGGATCTTTACTCATGAGGTGTCTGATGTCTGTTATTATTTTGTGAAGAAGATATTTGGGGGTGCACCTTCAAATGCATGTTCCCAGAACTAGTGTCTATAGAGATTGTACCATATATTTTTTTAAAGGCAGAATTTATATAATTTAAAGACATTTTTTTCTCCTAACCTGATATCCTTCTTCTAATGTTTAATGTTAAGGAATTTTTTTTTTCTTTTATAAATTGATGATAGTAGAAGATGGTGGTGAGAGTGCTGGTTGTTTTAAACACCAATACTTAGAAACATCTGTGTTGGTTTAATGCACCTCCCTTTTTACAAATAAATTTATTGCCCCATTAAATCCAAAAGACTATAAACTAGTGTTTTTAAAAACAGCATGAGCTGACAGAATAAGTGGCAGGTAAACTGCTTCTTACTGGCAGTATCAACCCTTAGAAAACGTAAGCAGAGTCAACATCCACAACGAGCAGACTTGAGAGTACCAGCATGTTTTCTGTAGGCATCAATGCCGGCCTCTGTGGTGCTCCCTGGAGGCCATCTCTTGGGCCTCATCACCTGTATTATGTCTTATTTTCAGGGTTATTTTAATTATATCCTGTTACTGAAGAAGAAAGGGCTTCCCAGGTGACACTACTGGTAAAGAACCCACCTGCCAATGTAGGAGACGTAAGACGTGTAGATTTAATCCCTGTGTTTCAAAGACTCCTGAAGGGAAGGGTATGGAAACCCACTCTAGTATTCTTACCTGGAGAATCCCATGTACAGAAGAGCCTGGCAGGCTACAGTCCATAGGGTCACAAAGAGTGAAACATGACTGAAATGACTTAGCGAGCACTGAAAAAGAAAAGAGTACCTTCTCTTTATCTCTTTCCATTTAGCTTTGGAGGCAGCTATTGGAGTTTTACAACCATTTAGATTGAGGCAGTGTCTTGCCTTATGCACCCAGGCACATCCCCATCCTTTAACCCAGGCAGCCATTTTCCTTCTTCCCAAGAGAGGAAGTGTGCTATAGAACCCCTCATCAGTTAGGCTCCATAAAAGACAAGGAATCTTGCAAGCTGCCAATGTTTGAAAATCATTATCTCCTTTTTATCCCACTTCTTTCTGCACAGCTATTACATGTCACTAAACTGGCCCGAAGGAAGGTGGAAAATAAATGAATAGAAACAATCCAGAGATAATCATTAGATTGGACTTAGCAAAGGGATGTAAAATTCAAGTGTCATGTGGTTAAGAGCTGCTATTTAAAAAGTTGATGTGGTGGGAATAGCAAGAGTTTAAAAGCAACACTCAGTTAATGGCAAAGCGTTCAGAGGGATTCTGTTACCATCTGAGGCACGGCTCAGGGACCCTGCTACTAGAAACAACAGATTACTTCAGGAGACACGGGCCGTGCATATGCAGGTGGTATAGACCACATGCTTTATTCTGTTTTCCTTGTTTTCTTTGGCCTGCTTTGCTATTAGAAATCCAGGCTGGGAAGCCCATGTGATTGAAAAATAATGCTTCCCCTGCACCAGTAGTGTCTAGAAGTAGGCATGTTCTGGAATAGAGCATGAATGAGTCACACGGCTTCCAGGGCTTTGTTTTCCAAGTCAGCACTGAAAGCAAAATATAAATGCAGTAGTCCAAATGACCCTCAAAATTCCCTGAAGCTGTGGGTCTAGACACCTGCATTGGAAACAGACATGCTGTTCTTACTTTCACCAGAATGAGAACATACAAGTAACTGTTTCCTTGGCATCGCATCAGATGAAGAAGTTAGTTTAGGATTAAGTGAACCTATTGAATGAAAGATAGATATATTTAAATATAGAAAAGATACTCCCTTTGTGTGAAGTTGCTGAAAATGGAAGCTAAGTAATAAAATAGATGTTTGTGCCCATCTCTTTTTCGAAAATTTATTTGGCTGTGCTGGCTCTTAATGGCAGCAGGCAGGATTTTTTGTTTTCTTTTTTAGTGGTGGCATGCATACTCTTTCATTGCAACATGTGGGAATCTGGTTTCCTGACCAGGGATTGAACCCACGTCCCCTGAATTGGAAGTGTGGAGTCTTAGCCACTGGACCACCAAGGAAATCCTATGGGTTTCCATAAAGATGACTTCATCTTCAGTGCAGTACAGGATATTATCCAGTTGAGTTCATGGCAGGCAGAACTGCCCACACTGTTTATACAGCTGTCTCTTCTGTCTAACTATATACCACCCCACAGTGCGGCCCCTGACAAGTCCTTCTGTGCCCATTTCCTTCTCTTTAATGGGGATGATGTTAGTATCAATGACTGTGTTAAAAGATTCACTGAAACAAAGTAAACGGGCATAGTTTCTTCCAATTTTAAAAGTATGACATGACTTGTTAGAAAAAGACAATTTAAAAAGACCTAAGAAGCAATATCAGAGAAGGCAATGGCACCCCACTCCAGTACTCTTGCCTGGAAAAATCCCATGGACAGAGGAGCCTGGTAGGCTACAGTCCATGGGATCGCTAGGAGTCGGACACGACTGAGCAACTTCACTTTCAATTTTCACTTTCATGCATTGGAGAAGGAAATGGCAACCCACTCCAGTGTTCTTGCCTGGAGAATCCCAGGGACAGGGGAGCCTGGTGGGCTGCCATCTCTGGGGTCGCACAGAGTTGGACACGACTGAACCGACTTAGCAGCAGCAGCAGCAGCAAGACGCAATATCTGAATGGAGTAAACATTACTGAGAGGAATCGTGCACTCTAATAGAGAAAGGTATAAGGTGTTAATAAAGTGTTAATTTCAGGAAGTTATGTTGTTCAGTCACTAAGTTTTGTCTGACTCTTTGTGACCCCATGGACTGCATTACACCAAGCTTGTCTGTCCTCCACTATCTCCTAGAGTTTGGTCAAATTAATTTCCATTGAGTTGATGAAGCTATCTAACTATCTCATCCTCTGCTGCCCACTTCTTTTGCCTTCAATCTTTCCCAGCATCAGGATCTTTTCCAATAAGTCGGTTCTATGCATCAGGTGGCTGAAGTATTGGAGCTTCAGCATCAGTCCTTCCAGTAAATATTCAGAGTTGATTTCCTTTGGGATTGAATGGTTTGATCTCTTTGCTGTTTAATAGATTCTCAAGAGTCTTCTCCAGCACCTTAATTTGAAAGATCAATTCTTTGGTGCTCAGCCTTCTTTATGGTCCAACTCACATCCATACATGACTACTGAATAAACCATAGCTTCAACTATATGGACCTTTGTCTCTGCCTTTTAATGCCCGATCTAGGTTTGTCATAGCTTCCCTTCCAAGGAGCCAGGAGGTTATACGATGCATGAAAAGACTGCAGTGTGCATAGTATGTTGTGGAAGTGTGGAGGGGCAACATACAAATTATTCTGGGGGTGCCCAGAATGCCTCCAAGAGGGGCAGTGACTGAGCCTCATATTGACAGATGGTTGACAGTTAAAGAGGCCCAGAATTGGCAGGATGTTTTATATAGCACAAGCTATAAAGGCAAGCAAGCCTGACTCTTTACTGATGGGTGGGGCAATGGAAACACTCCATATATCAAGGTTGTCAAGAATGAGTTGGGGGTGGGAGGCCAGGAGAAAGGTGAGATGGAGAGGTAAGGACCAGGTATGGGGGGCCACACTTGATATAATGAAATTGAGTTAGTCTTTTGGTGAGGGATGATTTTGAAGGTAATTTTTAGCAGCAAAATGATATAATCGGGTTTCTGTGTCTCAGAAATTTACTATATGACTTCATTTTGGAGTGTACATTTAAGGGGTTGAAATGCCAGAGCCTACAGAAACACTTAGGGTGACTTTTTGATATTCCAGGCAGGAAATGTTGAGAGTCTATCCTAAAGACACAAGCAGAAGATAATGAATGAGGTATCTTGTACAAAATATTCATGGGGTAAAATCATTAGGGTTTGGTGGATGGTTTGAGTGTGTATGGGGAGCGGGAGTGGAAGAGATAAAGTGACTTGTGAGTTTTGTCTTGCATGGTGGAGTATCATTGAGTCTGGAAGCAGGTTAGGGTTGGAGATTAAGATAAGGGAAATTTACTTTCAGGCATACAAAGTCATGATTTATTACCTGAACTTGGGCACTTATGAATGTGAAAATGCCATTATTAATAATTTTGCCAGGACAATACATGTAAACTACAACTATCCAGGGAAACCTAGAAAGTAAAGTCACCTTATCCATAGGACATTCAAGTGTGTATGAATGTCTATGCTAATCAGACTATTGAATATATGAGGATAATATATCAACAGGATTGAAGATTTACACTAAGGACACATGTTCTTAAAGGTTAGAATTAAAACCATGAGAGTGAATAGGTTGCCTAAAAAAGAACAGTGAGCCAAGGGCACCATAGGGAACATTAGCATTTAAAGAGAAGGGAAGTTTGAAAGAATCCACAAAGGAGATGAAGAAAGAAGCAGCAGAGAGGTTGGGAGATGGATGTGGGCAGAGAGCAGACAATTTCAGAAAGAGATTGAAAATGTCCAGTGCAGCAAAAGCAATGAAATCAGACAGGAAAATAACTAAAACATGCCTACTTGGTTTGGCAAGAAATAGTTGATTTTGCCGGTGACTTCAGGTGGAGCTGAGGACTGTATCCTGATGCAGTGGGGTGAAGTGTGAGTGGAAAGTAAAGAAGTTGAGGAAGCACAGGTGCACCAAGAGAAGGAAAGAGAAAAAGAGAGAAACAGCCAAAAGGAATATAGAGTCAAAGGAAATTTTGCTTTATAGATTTGTCCAAGTTGGCATACATTTACGTATTTAATAGGCCATAAAGCAAGTTGGAAGATAGTTTTTTCCAGTGTATTAGTACTGACTTAGTTCAAGTTTAAAGTTTGTACTGTTTTCATTCAATGGCAGTACTAGCCAATTTATGTTTTACTTTGTACTTTGCCTTATAACTACTGCTAAATAGAGATGTGAATTAAATATGCTTATTGGGTATTTTCCATGCTATCCTGCGACAGAATTATTGGGTTAGCCAAAAAGTCTGTTCTGGTTTCTCTGTTATGTCTTATGGAAAAACCTGAACCATGATTTTCAGTTCACTTCAGTTCAGTTTCTCAGTCATGTCTGACTCTTTGTGACCCCATGAAGTGCAGCACGCCAGGCCTCCCTGTCCATCACCAACTCCCGGAGTCTACCCAAACCCATGTCCATTAAGTCGGTGATGCCATCCAACCATCTCATCCTCTGTCGTCCCCTTCTCCTCCTGCCCTAAATCTTTCCCAACATCAGGGTCTTTTTTGATGAGTCAGCTCTTGGCATTAGGTGGCCAAAGTATTGGAGTTTCAGCTTCAACATCAGTCCTTCCAATGAACACCCAGGACTGATCTCCTTTAGAATGGACTGGTTGGATCTCCTTGCAGTCCAAGGGAATCTCAAGAGTCTTCTCCAATACCACAGTTCAAAAGCATCAATTCTTTGGTTCTCAGCTTTCTTTATAGTCCAACTCTCACATCCATACATGACCACTGGAAAAACCATAGCCTTGACTAGACGGACCTTTGTTGGTAAAGTAATGTCTCTGCTTTTTAATGTGCTATCTAGGTTGGTCATAACTTTCCTTCCAAGGAGTAAGCATCTTTTAATTTCATGGCTGCAGTCACCATCTGCAGTGATTTTGGAGCCCAGAAAAATAAAGTCAGCCACTGTTTCCACTGTCTCCCCATCTATTTGCCATGAAGTGATGGGACCAGATGCCATAATCTTAGTTTTCTGAATGTTGAGCTTTAAGCCAACTTTTTCACTCTCCTCCTTCACTTTCATTAAGAGGCTCTTTAGTTCTTCACTTTCTGCCATAAGGGTGGTATCATCTGCATATCTGAGGTTATTGATATTTCTCCCAGCAATCTTGATTCCAGCTTATGCTTCTTCCAGCCCAGCGTTTCTCATGATGTACTCTGCGTATAAGTTAAATAAGCAGGGTGACAATATACAGCCTTGACGTACTCCTTTTCCTGTTTGGAACCAGTCTGTTGTTCCATGTCCAGCTCTAACTGTTGCTTCCTGGCCTGCATATAGGTTTCTCAAGAGGCAGGTCAGGTGGTCTGGTATTCCCAACTCTTTCAGAATTTTCCACAGTTTATTGTGATCCACACAGTCAAAGGCTTTGGCATAGTCAATAAAGCAGAAATAGATGTTTTTCTGGAACTCTTGCTTTTTCAATGATCCATCGGATATTGGCAATTTGATCTCTGGTTCCTCTGCCTTTTCTAAAACCAGCTTCATTTTGGCCAACCCAATATTTGCAAATACCTAGAAACTGGAGGAAGACCTCAGGAGTGTGATGCATGTATGACTCTGGGTGAAGATGAGACTCCTGGAGTGTTTTCTTAAAGCTAGAAGGTAGATACTATTGGGGGAAAAAATGTTGCATTAAGATAAAGTCATAGCAGTGGGTTAAGTTAGTGAATGAGAAATGTATATTTTAAGAACTTGTTGTAGTAAGTCTCCACCACTGATTTCCTTTTCTATGGATGAAAAATGTGTCCTCCCTTCTGAGAAATCTGTAGATGTTGAGGTTTAGGTGTTACCAAACTCTGTTGATGATGAAATGTTCACTTCAGCTCAGGCTTTAAAAAAAAAAAAAAATCATAGGAATATAGCTGCTTTATAGTGCTGTGTTCTTTTCTGCTGCACAGCAAAATGAATCAGCCATATGTATACATATAGCTCCTCTTTTTGGATTAACTTCCCATTTGGGTCACCAGAGAGCATTAAGTAGGTTGTACTGTGCTCTTCAGTAGGTTCTCATTAGTTGTCTACTCAGTACGTAGTAGTGTATTTACGTCAATCCCAATCTCCCAGTCCATCCCACCCCCACTTCCCCACCGTGGTGTCAGTACATTATTTCTTTCCATCTGTGTCTCTATTTCTCCTTTGCAAATAGGTTTGTCTACACCATTTTTCTAGATTGCACATATATGTGTTTAGACTTTTGACGAAAACATATGCTAGCTCAGGACAGATATGTCAGTACCACCTCCCAGTCTCCATTTTCACTTCCAAGCTTGTTGTTTTCTCAGCAACATACCATTCGCACAGAAATTCCTTGTTTCTCTTCCACATGACTCTTAAATTACTGTATCTCCTTTCCACAACCTTCAAAGTTAACGGGTCACTCATTGTCTCCCTGTGCTCAAGTGGGGGAAGAACTCCTTTTCACTACACACCGACTGAAATATAATGGTTACCATTCACTCTATTAGCTCTTGAGAACATTTAGACAGAAACTGATATTTTCTCTTTTTCGAGTTTTAAAAAGCCTTCAAGAAATGCTGACCTTTGTTCTTGTGTGCTAAATATAAAAGGTGTGGAGGTAAGGCAGCAAAAAAAATAACATATGTGTTCCTTCAGGCGAGCAAGTATCCCTTTGCTTTCATTTGTGAAGACTCTAACAGAGATGACTGTTAGAAGACTTTAGGAGTCAGGGTGTGACCATAGACTGTAAGGCAATGTCATTTGGTTCAAGATGTTTATTGAATATAACTTCTCATTTCCACCAACCATCTAGAATATGAAACAGATTCTTTGTGGGGGCAGTTTACAAAACAGCCTGTGGTTGTTGCAAGATTCCCAAGATCCTTATGTCCGTTTGCGTTGAACCATAAACTGAACAGTCCTTATCCTTTGGAAGTAGAGATGGTTGTTTCAGATTTGCAGAAGACTGGTTATGCTTGTAAAGTTCACCCAGCATCCTGCTGGTGCTCTTTATTCATCATGTGCTCTGTGGGACAGTAATGACTTTCCAGCAGGCATAACTGATGGTTTGCTTTTGCATCTTAAAAGCATTAATCATGTATGATATGATCCATATGCTTTGTACAGTTACTATAACAATTAAACGTTCACATGGACTCCTTGAGGGCAGTACTTTAACTTGTTTCAGAATTCAAATACTGCTTTGTGTTTTCATTCCCAGCTAGTTCATACTTACAGTTCTGTTTTCAAGCCTCATTTCTTCAGTTCCTCTTTGACTCCTACCATCACCCTCATCCCCATACAAAACTCTTTTATATGACAAGTTCCTGAAGAGGCACACTGTCTCTGAAGACCCTCTACAAAGCCATTTCCTACCATTTAACTTCTGTGCATGCTCAGTCACTAAGTGACGTCTGACTCTTTGCGACCCCATGGAGTGTTGTAGCCTGCCAGGCTCCTCTGTCCATGGGATTTCCCAGGCAAGAATATTGGAGTGGGGTTGCCACTTCTTTCTCCAGGGGGTCTTCCCAACCCTAGAATTGATTTACTCTCTATAACATTAAAAAATTTTTCACCATAGCAGTTATTATCACACTCTGGGATCATCACCTTTTTATCTTAGATACAAAATTATTGTCTGTTTTCTTCACTACAATATAAGCTCCATAAGAGCAAAAATCTTTTCTTTTGTACTCACTGCTGTTATATCAACTCCTGGCATTGAACTTTAACCATACAAGCAGTTGGCTTCCCAGCTGGTGCAGTGGTAAATAATCGATCTGCCAATGCAGGAGATGTGGGTTTGATCTCTGGGTCGGGAAGATCCTCTGGAGAAGGAAAGGCAACCCACTCCAATATTCTTGCCTAGGAAATCCCATGGACAGAGGAGTCTGGCAGGCTACAGTCCATGGGGTTGCAAAGAGTCAGACATGACCGAGCATGCATACACATACACTAACAGGCAGTTAGCAGATATTTGCTGATTGAAGTATAGCTCTCTTTAGGTGGAACTAGCCATTTTACTTTGTGCCTTGCATTTTGTACATTCTTATTTCATAGCATATCTGTGGGACATGCCCTCTCCCTTTAGTAGACTTGATACACTGAACTCTTTGCCAGAGGGACTGTCTTCCTCATCTTTGATTCCCTAGCACTCAAGCTTTGTACTGGAGAGTCAGTGCTCAATAAATATATGATGAATTACCTGTCAGGATCCACGGCATTAAGTTTTATTTAATAAGATTTTGCTGAGCCCATAGGTTTCTAAGACCTAGGTTATGCATGTTTGCTAATTGGAAATAAATGTAGCCCTTTCATTTGATCTTTTAGGAAAATGATGTAGAGACCAAATTTAGTCATGAGAGGACTGGAGATAGTGACTTGTGGTTGCCATTGGAAACATCTTCAGCTGATATTTCTAATGCTGTGTTTGGAGGTTTTGCCCGGGAGTGTAGCTGCTTACCAGTCTTTACCTGAGTAAACGTGTGCTTTAACTAATGAACCTGGAATAGATTACCCATCTGAAACCAGGCCAGGTGCTCCTGACCCACTCTGGCAGCAGGAAAGGTCAGGAAGAGCAATTGATAGCTAAGTTCAGGTTACTGAAGTTACTCTCAGCTTTCCCAGTTCCTATAAACTGATTCACCTCACAGGTAACCAAGAGTGTGGGCTCTACTGTTCCCCAGTTCAGGCTTTCTGACATACAAGTTATCAGTGGGACAAACGAGAGTCATGAACTCTTGGTTTATTTGGGAGATACTTCACCCAAGAAATCTTCAGACCGGCAGATCTAATATATATCCTTTTACACAACATAAACTCTTTGTGATATTACTAACACATTTTTAAACATGCCTAGCTGAATAATTGTATCTTTTCTGTGTGAAAGCTCTTAAAATAAATATTTCTCATTCAGGGACTTAACCCAGGAGTCCCGAATCTCTGGGACCTAATGCCTGATGACCTGAGGTGGAGCTGATGTAGTAATAATATAAATAAAATACACAATACATGTAATGTGCTTGAATCATCCCAAAACCATCCTTCCCTCAGTCTGTGGAAAAATTGTCCTCCATGAAACCAGTCCCTCGTGCCAGAAAGGTTGGGGACCACTGACCTATTACTCTGACTTTGTATCTTAATTCAGTAGTATTTTTTTCCTTCTGATAAATAGTATCTATCTTCTAGTTTTAAGAAAAATCTATCCCAGAAATAACTTCCTATTATCTATATTCTGTGGATGTGTAAGAGAAAACTATGATATAATTGTGATAAATATTTTAAATCTGATGAATTGTTTAGGATTTCTCTAAGCCAAATACATTAAATTATATTCTGAAAATGTGAGCCACCAATTGATCTTTGAGAAGCCAATTTGTCATTGATAGATGCATGGATAAGAAAGACATAGTGTGTATATGTGTGTGTGTGTGTGTGTGTGTGTGTGTGTGTGTGTGTACACACAATGGAATGTTACTCAGCTATTCAAGAATGAGTTATTGTCATTTGCAGCAACATGGATAGATCTGGAAGGTGTTATTGCAAAGTGAAATAAGTCAGATCGAGAAAGGCAAATACCATATGATCTTGCTTACATGTGGATTCTAAACACCCACACACACAACAAGCAAAACAACAAAAATAGACTCATGAGTACAGAGAATAAATGAATAGGTGCCAGAGGAGAGTGGGGTAGCGAGTGGAGGAAGTAGGTGAAGGGAATTAAGCTGTATCCACCTCCAGTTATAAAATAAATAAGCCACAGGGATGTAATATTCAGCATAAGGAATATGGTCAACGATATTATAATTACTTTGTATGGGTACAGGAGATAGTTCCTAGACATATGATGGTAGTCATTTCATAATGTATGCAAATGTCAAATCACTGTATATTAAGTACACCTGAAAATAATATTGTAGGTCACTATTTCAATTAAAAAAAAAAATTAAGCAAAGTCTGCCTGAAAATCTCCTAAGCTCTCAGACTTAGACCACTTAGATTTCACTATTGTTTTTTTATAGCATATAGAATCCTTTAAAATCCCTATTGCTCTCACTCATATCCATTATGAGAATTTTAATTTACTCTAACCATAACTACATTTAATAAATGCTATTTCAGACAGGAAATGGAACTATTATAGTGATGAACTCCTTTCCCCTAGTTATTAAAGGAATCTCTTTTTATCATGCTGATTCTTTTCAACTTATTATAATGCATGGAATAACCAATAAAGTTGGGTTCAGTATAATGTGAGAGAGAGGGGAAGAAAACAGCATACACAATAATAGCTGACTTTTAATGAGAATTCTTGAGGGCTTTGACCAAGCAGATCCAAAATAATTTATCTATGATAGTAGCAAAAGCAAATTACTCACAGATTATACTGTTAAGGACTGTTGCAATATTCCCAAGACTATAATTCTATCTCTTATAGATGTGCTAGAATCAACTTTATAACTTTTGTTATTAGTTGCTAAGAAACAAATTATAACTGCAACTCAGGTTCTCTACTGTGTTAGCCTCTTAATGCTCCTTAGTGGCATTTATTTACTTCAGATGTTTAAATGATCAACAAAGTAATTGTTTTAAATATAATTGACAACAAAACAATTTTCAGAAAGCAAGCCAGCCATGTTTATATGATTTTTATTTGGGGGGTGGTGCTATGGGTCAGGGAGTTAGAGTAATGATTTTATTGACATCAACAAGTTGAAACAACTTGAAACTTTGACAGACATTTAATGGCTGTCTTTTCTGATGATTGGTTATTAATTAGAAACCAATATTACTATTTTAAAAAAAAAGTATGTTGGAATAAAAGAGACATTTGTAAGAGTAGAAACTTTAGGATGAGACTGATCAGAGTTCATGTGGTAGATTTCACTTAGCAGCTGTGTCTAACTTTGCATAAATTATTCAATTTTCTCAAAACCTCTGTTCTATTCAGAAGGAAGAGTTTAATAATGCATACCTTGCAATGGGGAATAAAGAGGATTATGTATTTTTCCAGTTTTATTGGGAAATAACATATATCACCATATATGTGTAAGGAATACAGCATAGCCATTTGATTTACATAATATTTTGGAATGATCACCAGAATAGTTACAGTTAACATTCACCTTCGGGTAGAGACATTGTATAAAAAAAAGAAAACAGTTCTTTTTTGATGTAAGGATCATTTGCTTAACAACTTTTCTGTTTTGCATGCAACACCTGACATCCCTAGTATTTGTTTATCTTAAAATTGAAAGTTGGCGTCATCTGACTACCTTCCTAGTTCACCCTAGTTTTTTTATTGTTTCTGATTTGTAGTTTCATGCCATTTTGTTTAGAGAAGACACTTGGTATGATTTCAGTGTTCTTGAATTTGCTAAGACTTGTTCTGTGGCCTAACATATGGTCTATTCTACAAAATATTTCATGTATACTTGAGAAGGATGTGTGTTCAGCTGTTGTTGGATAGAATGCTCTATATATGTCTTTTAGGTCCAGGATTATATGTTTGAAGAATCTAGAAGCCACACAACAAGTTATAGTAGTTATTTATGTTCTTATTAACTCCTCAAATTAGGAGAGAAAAATTTTTAAATGTTTACAAAAGCCTTCAGAAGAATTAATGGCTAATAAGGTGGTTTAGCAATGTATTACTTCAAGTTAGTGAGATGTGTACTCTTAATAGGCCATATAAAAATTAGTGACATGAGAAACTCATCAATTTATTCATTGATTTGAAGAGTTAGCTGAATATTATTATGATTAAACATCACTGATACCATGGTTAAGAAATGTGGGCAGTCTTAGTCCCACCAACTGTGGTGGGAACCGCATGACAGAAGCAAAAATAGTGTGTATGTCTGACTCATGGTCTGAGTATTATATATGAGATTATTATACATGAGATCAAAAGAAAAATAATTGTCAAAAAATATACATTGTCAGGGCTGAATGTTAATACAGAATGATTCTAAATAGTTTCATTGATGCACCTTGCCCTTGCCATTAACATCTTTTCTTGTATTGGACATCTAGTGCCTGACTACATGGACGTTTTCAGGGTAAGAGATCATTTATGCCTCTTAGCTTCTGTGAAATTGATTTCTCACACCTACTTTATTCCTCCAGTAAACACATCTATAATCTCCAAAAGGCCCTGGACCCTCCATCCCTCTGTATGTTCAGTATGAGTATGTTTTCTTTTATATGTTTTATATTTGGTGTTCTACCCAATAGTAAAGGACTCTGGGGTGTGTGTGTGTGTGTGTGTGTGTTAAGTTTTTTCTTCAGAAAGTAATCAGGATTTTAAGCTTCTCTTCTAGACATAGAATTTATAATAACCATGGCTGCCATTGAGCTCCTCTTGATGAGACATGTTATTCCATCATCTTGATCTTCTATGTAATATGAAGTTAAACCCAGCCTGTTTCACTCATTTAATGTTTATTTTTACTCCTATAGACAGGTGTGTTTGTAGCCTTTGTTCTTCTTGCTCTTAAAATCCTATTCTCACATTTAAAAAAAAAGTTCCACTTTCATATATATTATAATACATTTTCATTTCCTGGGAAAGTGAATTATGGTGCTATTTATCATATAAAATTAAATAGCCTTCTTGTGAGTTCCTGCATCATGAATTTTAAGTCAATGTGAATTCCTTGCTGATTTTAATTCTCTCTCAAAATTCCAAGCCCAGGTTAAGTTAAAAAAATTCTGATCTATACTTAAATACCAACTAAGCATGTGACACTGTACTAGGAGCTCTGGAAAACAAGAGGCACATTAAATATGATCCTGCCAATATCTCAAATGAGTAGAAAAGTGAGAAATGAAAAGAAATGTACATGGAGTGCTTAGCTTCAAATGAAAAGAAAAGAAACTAATATGCCATAAGGTCGACTGAAATAGAATATCTGCCAGAAACCTAAACAAGAAATAAAATGCTTTTAATCTTAATTCTAGTGAGTTCAAACTTGCTGAATTCAGTAAATACCATTTGTATTCTTTATTCTTCTATAACCTTCATTTGAAACCTCCTTTTGAAACTAGGGGAGAAAATAGTCTTCTAAGTTTATCATCATTAACAAACCAAATATAAAACACTTTAAAAACTTTTTTTTAATGGAAAAGAATAAGCCAATAATACTGTTATCTGAATCAGATCCAAACTGTATCCTACAGATATATATGTGAAGTGGGCAAGATAGTGGGAACACTGTGTTAACCCTTTTATTCTGCCTACCATGGAGCAACTTTCTACTAAATGATTTCCAGTAGCAGTAAATAGTTGAAAATGTATACCCATAACTGGTTCCTACCTTATTTTTCTTTATCATTAAAAACTGTTTATTTGTTCATTTTTGGCTGTGCTGGGTCTTCTTTGCTGTGTGTAGGCTTTCTCTAGTTTCAGAGAATGGGGACTTCTCTTCACTGTGGTATGCGGGCCTCTCATTGCAATGGCTTCTCTTGTTGCAGAGCATGGGCTCTAGGCTCACGGGCTTCAGTAGTTGCAACATGCCGGTTCAATAGCTGTGACTCTCTGACTCTAGGGCTCATGGGCTTCAGTAGTTGTGGCACAGGGGCTCATTAGTGTGACTCGTGGGCCCTAGAGCATGCAGCCTCCGTAGTTGTGGTGTGCGGGCTCTGGAGCACGGACTCAGTGGTTGTGTCACATGGGCTTAGTTGCTCCGCAGCCTGTGGAATCTTACCAGACCAGGAATCAAGCCCATGCTTCCTGCATTGATAGGTGGATTCTTAACCACTGAACCACCAGGGAAGTCCTGATTCCTATCTTCTTATTGAATGATTTTTTTCATGGGGAGGAGTAGACAGTTTATAAAGGGTTCTGCCTCCCTTACTAACAAAGAATTAGCTTAAGTCCCTGAAAGTTCTGGTTGTTTTTCTAAGAAGTCATGATACACCACTGGGCAGACAGGAGACCAGAAGCCATGATTCAGTTTGGGAATCGTAAGCCAAGAGCACTTTACTTTGAACATCTCTTTTAGTGTTCATTCCCTGTGGCTTCCAGCATAAACTATTGCTTTCCTTTATCTCTCTGTTCTTTAATGCATAATAAAAAAGAAGAAAAGCAAGGCATATATGCTAGAGCCCTGTGGTGAAGAAAAGCAACTTGATCTGTGTGAAATGCATTCAATGGAGATCATAATCTTAGGGCTAAAAGGTGACCTGAAATCTGTTGAATGTCCTGACCTGATCCATGTATTTACTTAGCTATGAAAGGAATCCCCTTTCAAGAACAAATTGGGTCAAGAGCACTGACACAATTTCCTAATTGTAAAGGTTGAAAATGGTGGCACCTTAGAAATGCATCTTGAAGAAAGCTTTCTGGTCACCCTTTGCCCATCATACCTATGGTTTGCACATTGGTGTCCCCTTTTTGTCTCTAGAGGTAAAACATTTAGATTATCATGGAAAGCTAAGGATCAGAAGGAGAAGTAGAAACCAAATGAAGTAGCTAGAAGATAATTGTGATTTTTCTCTGCAGTATTTAGATTTTTAAACTTTTTTAAACTTTTCTTTAGATGACTTGAAAATATCAATATTTTAGTGCTAAAATATTTGCAGTGCTTGGAAAAGCTGAAACCAATCTCACTCCCATGTTATAAGACTGCCTGTGAACTCAAGACTAGAAAGGAGTTGTCATTTAAATTATTTTTCATTCCTGGTATTTTGAATATCATTCAATCTCTGCTGGTTAACTACTACAGTTCCTAATCCACCAGGTTGACATTTAATGAGTGTTCACAATGAATCTATTCTCTAGTTGATTGAACCCTGCAGTTTTCTTGCTTGTTTTTCATTTTACAGTGTTTGTTATAAAGGTGCCATGCATAATTTCTCTGGAAAGGTCAATATATTCTTTTATAAATCATAACCCTTCCTGGGTCTGTAGGTGTATATTTGTTGGAGAATAGACAATATTGTACCATGATTTCAAATTTTAGATTATACAGATTATTTTTATTCATCTCATCACCTACTGAAATATTTACATGTAAACATCTAGAAAATTGAGATAATAACAGCCAGTACTCTTTATCTGTCCCAGGAGTTAGAAACTCAGAGTCATGTACGATCCAGGGAGTAACATGAGTGGGTGGAGGAGGGGGATGAATATCAAAAGAGAGAGGTGAAATTGTGCCAGACCAGAGTACATGCGTGTGCTTTAATTAATAGTATTCAGTGTGTTCATAGCATCTTAATCATCAGATTCAGTAGGCCCAACACATGTTGATCTAATTCTCCCACCTTGCTATAACTTATACATTTGATCTTCAAACATCGTGATGTAATTAGCTCCATTTTTCAGATGAGGAAACTGAATTTCAGTGCATTTAAGGTCTTTGCCTATATGAAGCTGTATGAAGTCATACAGCTAATGAGTGATAGAAATGATACTCAGACTCAACACAAACCATACTCTGATGCCTGAAAAACAGAAACTGTGTCAAAAGGGTAAAAGATAATGTGATGAACACAGTCCATTTGTGCTAAAAAGGACATCAAGCTATTAACTAAATGATTTACATTAAGGCCAAACTTTGCCCTTAACAAAGTGACTTTACACGGATACCAAAATATTTTGGTTTTCATTCTTGTATGTTAATGGTTTTGTGTCCACGGAATTCTAGAAGCCATTTCTCAGATATCTTCTATCAGATGTATGCTGTTATATTCACACAGGCAGGAAAGATGGTTTGCAACTTGAGCAATCTGTTTAACCTCTCAGCCAAGAAAGAAACACAGACCGCGCTGTCGTCTCTGATCTTTTTGTGTAGGTGAGAGTATAACCTTGGGAAGGGCACTTACCAGCCGGTACTTCATTCTCTCTGATCTGCAAAATCAGAGTTCAACGGCAACATCATTTCTAAGATTCCTTCTAGCTGTGATATACCATTAGTATGTGTGACATGATTAAAATATCTCACTGAAAGCTGAATCATACTGATAACAAGAGGCAGAATTGAGATGATAGCATGTTCAGGAAACATGACGTGAACTCAGAGGAAACCCAGCAGTATTTTCAACAAAAGAATAGCTTTTAGGCAGAAGGAAGTAGCCTAGGAGCACTGTCATGGCCTAAAAGGAGCAGGGTTTTGTGGCAGACATCACTGGCTTCAAATCCTGGCTCTGCTTGTGACACAGCTGTCTCACTTTCAGCCACTTATTTAACCTCTCTGGGCTTCATCTCTGTACAAAAGGGTTATGACTCACCTCACCAGGTGCTCTTACGAATTAAATGCCATGGCTCTCAGAAAACATTCAATAAGGACCATGTGCCTTTTCCTATAGACTTGAAAGGACCGATGATATAAATCTAGAGATTTTTACAGAGTCCCTTTTTTGAGTACTTGGATGATTAAACTTCAGTAGCTCCTGCTTGAATCAACCCCCATATTGTAATGTACTTGGCCCTGGACCCTCAAACCCCTAGATTCTTTTTTTTTTTTTAATGTATTTTAATTGAGGCTAATTACTTTAGAATATTGTAGTGGTTTTGCCATACATGCACATGAATCAGCCATGGGTGTACATGTGTCCCCCATCCTGAACCCCCCATCTCTTCCCTCCTCATCCCATCCCTCAGGGTTGTCTCAATGCACTGGCCCTGAGTACCCTGTCTCATGCATCAAACCTGGACTGATGATCTGTTTCACATATGGTAACATACATGTTTCAATACTATTCTTTCACATCATCCCACCCTTGCCTTCTCCCACAGAGTCCAAAAGTCTGTTCTATACATCTGTGTCTCTTTTGCTGTCTCGCATATATGATCATCGTTACCATTGTTCTAAATGCCATATGTATACATTATTATACTGTATTGGTGTTTTTCTTTCTGACTTACTTCACTCTGTATAATAGGCTTCAGTTTCATCCACCTCATTAGAACTGATTCAGATGCATTCTTTTTAATGGCTGAGTAATATTCCATTACTGAGTACAACAAGGCTGTATATTATCACCCTGCTTATTTAACTTATATGCAGAGTACATCATGAGAAACACTGGGCTGGAAGAAACACAAGCTGAAGTCAAGATTGCCAGGGGAAATATCAATAACCTCAGATATGCAGTTGACACCACCCTTATGGCAGAAAGTGAAGAGGAACTAAAAAGCCTCTTGATGAAAGTGAAAGTGGAGAG
>NW_011495035.1:9123865-9131502 GCF_000754665.1 Bison bison bison
GATAGCATATTCAAAAGCAGAGACATTACTTTGCCAACAAAGGTCTGTCTAGTCAAGGCTATGGTCTTTCCTGTGGTCATGTATGGATGTGAGAGTTGGACTGTGAAAAAGGCTGAGCACCGAAGAATTGATGCTTTTGAACTGTGGTGTTGGAGAAGACTCTTGAGAGTCCCTTGGACTGCAAGGAGATCCAACCAGTCCATTCTGAAGGAGATCAGCCCTGGGATTTCTTTGGAGGGAATGATGCTGAAGTTGAAACTCCAGTACTTTGGCCACCTCATGCGAAGAGTTGACTCATTGGAAAAGACTCTGATGCTGCGAGGGATTGGGGGCAGGAGGAGAAGGGGACGACAGAGGATGAGATGGCTGGATGGCATCACTGACTCGATGGATGTGAGTCTGAGTGAACTCCGGGAGTTTGTGATGGACAGGGAGGCCTGGCGTGCTGTGATTCATGGGGTCACAAAGAGTCGGACACGACTGAGCGACTGAACTGAACTGAACTGAATATTCCATTGTATACATGTACCACAGCTTTCTTTTCCATTCATCTGCCGATGGACATCTAGGCCCTAGATTCTTAATTGTTCCTCCATCTAATTATAGAGATGGACACATCCATCTGATCTATAACATTTTATTGAAATCATCTGTGTTCTCACAATTGTGCAGCAGTGGATAAGGCACCTAAGTTCTCTGCTGTCTTGGAGCTTATTTCCTAGAATGAAACCAAATGAAAAATGAGAGAATGCACAAATAAACAAGATCATTTAATATAGCAGTTAGGCTGTGATGAAAAAAACAACTGGTTTGTGATAGATGGGAACTAGAAGGAAACGTGGGAGTAGATGATCAGGAAAACCTCTCAGACAGCAGGGTTGTCTTTCATAATCTATGCTACCCTAAGTGTTGGCTCTACTGAGATGACTATTTGAGTTTAGACCTAAAAGACAAGAAGCAATCCCCATCCATCGTCACGACCTCCTATTTGCCTGAAATAATAAATAATCTTGGTAACTATAAAAACTTTTCTCATCTCTTTTTCAAAAGTTATAATCATGTTCAGAAAAGAAAATAGGTCCTTGGGAATTTTGAGTGCCTTGGCCTCAAGAAAAAGCACCCTTTTGCATATGGTTTTCTGTATTTAAAAATTATTATCTCCATTTCTGTGAAGTGCATTTGCATTGTACGGTGAATACCATCCCATATCAGCAAGGGCAGATTTCCATGAGAACAAATTCTAGTGTCAATCTTGAGGCCAGAAATAAAGTATTAACCTTAAATGCAGTGAATGACCTTAGTAATCCACTCAAATGATTCTGTTTTTTACTTGAACTTTTTTTCTGACACTCATGCATGCAAAAACTGTATCAGAAATGGATGTAACAGTAGACACATGCTATAATACAAATGTGCAGTTTGGCAATTACAAGCAATAAGAAAACCTTGCAGCATTTCAAGAAAAAAAAATTAATTTTTAATGTTAATAAGAATTATGAGAAGGGTAATTTAAAAGAGCATATGACCAGGATTATTATATCTCATGAGGAGTACACTGAGGAGACATATAGCAGTCATTATATATACAATAATTATTGATATGAAAGCCATGGTGTTTACTGGATAAATGTCTGTACCCATCGCAAAAGAACATAGAAATGAAAAAAATCCTGTTATTTTGGAGTTGCAACTTCTGAATATCCCAAAATTCAAATGCAATTTCTGAATTGGACTGAATTGAACTGATTCAGTATTATAACAATTTTTTATTGTTGTTATAAAAACAGCTTCAATTTTTGTATTTAAAATTTAAATTAGAGCCAATAATTTGGCTGTTCAGTTCAGTCGCTTAGTCGTGTCTGCCTCTTTGTGACCCCATAGACTGTAGCACGCCAGGCTTCCCTGTCCATCACCAACCCCCAGAGCTTTCTCAAACTCATGACCATCGAGTGGGTGATGCCATCCAACCATCTCAACCTCTGTCATCCCCTTCTCCCCCTGCCTTCAATCTTTCCAGCATCAGGATCTTGTCTAATGAGTCAGTTCTTCGCATCAGGTGGCCAGAGTATTGGAGCTTCAGCTTCAGCATCAGGCCTTCCATGAATATTCAAGGTTAATTTCCTTTAGGATGGACTGGTTTGATCTCCTTTCAGTCCAAGGGATTCTCAAGAGGCTTCTCTAACACCACAGTTCAAAAGCATCAATTCTTTGGCGCTCAGCTTTCTTCACAGTCCAACTCTAATATCCATACATGACCACTGGAAAAACCATAGCCTTGACTAGATGGACCTTTGTTGGCAAAGTAATGTCTCTGCTTTTTAATATGCTGTCTAGGTTGGTCATAGCTTTTCTTCCGAGGAGCCAGCGTCTTTTAATTTTATGGCTGTAGTCACCGTCTGCAGTGATTTGGGAGCCCAAGAAAATAAAATCTGTTAGTGTTTCTATTGTTTCCCCATCTCTTTGCCATGAAACGATGGGACCAGATGCCATGGTCTTAGTTTTCTGGATGTTGAGTTTTAAGCCAACTTTTTCCACTCTCATCTTTCACTTTCATCAAGAGGCTCTTTATTTCCTCTTCGCTTTCTCCCATAAGGGTAGTGTCATCTGCATATCTGAGGTTATTGATAATTCTCTCAGCAATCTTGATTCCAGCTTGTGCTTCATCCAGCCCAGAATTTTGCATGATGTACTCTGCATATAAGTTAAATAAACAGGGTGACAATATGCAACCTTCACATACTCGTTTCCTGATTTAGAACCAGTCTGTTGTTCCATGTCCAGTTCTAACTGTTGCTTCTTGACCTGCATACAGATTTCCTAGGAGACAGGTCAGGAGGTCTGGTATTCCCATCTCTTGAAGAATTTTCCATAGTTTGTTGTGATCCACATAGTCAAAGGCTTTGGCATAGTCAGTAAAGCAGAAGTAGATGCTTGTTTTTTTTTTTTTTTTTCTGGAACTCTCTTGCTTTTTCTATGATCCAACAGATTTTGACTATTTGATCAATTCCCTGGCTGTATCATTTGCTAAATACTGGTTAGTATATGCAGGGGTATGCACAAAAATTTCATCTTATTATTTTATCTGAAAGATTTTCTCCAGTGATGGCATAAGGAAAATCCTGCCAGAACACAGAGTCCTCTATTCATTCAACAACTTCTTTCAGCTTCTTCCTATGCTTGGCACTGTCCTGTGTGCCTCTCCAATTGTTCTAGACCTGAAGTATGAGCTCTGACGTGTCTTCGTAGGAGTCTCTTTCCATGAGGTTTGTGAATCAGCATTTCTGTGTTCCCAGAAATCAGAATTGGGGGGAAGGAATCTAGGCTCTCAATGAAATACATGTGACTGTTCCTTCAGCTGTTGAAGCAGCACTTACTGCAGAAATCAATTATAATTCCCTCTGTTCTTGCTCTGTGCTCCCTACTCTAGAGGCTTGCTTCCTTCCATCTCGATGACTTAGTGAGTGTCTAAAATGAAAGGCTCTTCTTCACCTGTTCTGTTTCTAATTCTTCTTCTTTTTTTTTTGATTGTTTTTTTTTTAAATTTTATTTTATTTTTAAACTTTACAATATTGTATTAGTTTTGCCAAATATCAAAATGAATCTGCCACAGGTATACCTGTGTTCCCCATCCTGAACCCTCCTCCCCCCTCCCTTCCCATACCCTCCCTCTGGGTCGTCCCAGTGCACCAGCCCCAAGCATCCAGTATCGTGCATCGAACCTGGACTGGCGACTCGTTTCATACATGATATTATACATGTTTCAATGCCATTCTCCCAAATCTCCCCACCCTCTCCTTCTCCCACAGAGTCCATAAGACTGATCTATACATCAGTGTCTCTTTTGCTGTCTCGTAATTCTAAACAGTCTTAGCATTTGAAATGTCTCCCACCTTGGGGAAAAGTGAGGTGAGATTCCTCTTTCTTTAGGACAGTAGCTAATATCTCTAATGAATTTCACATCACTGGCAAGGAAACTGATTGGTGAAAGAGTAGCTAACATGTCTCTCTTCTCAGGGAAAGAGGTGCAGTGGGCCACACTGCAAAAGTGTCGGCAGGCACCTGCTAGTGGAGAAATCATGGATGGCTCGAGACCGATTTCTGAACTGCAAATTGTCCTATGTCTCTGGCCTCCCTTATTCCAGGCACCCATTCATTTCAGTGTATCATACAATTTGAAGTTATGAAACCCAGTGAAATATAAACTGATGGATTATTCACCACCTCATAATATAAAGATAAAATGGAATGTCACAATATAAATAACTGATTTCTCAAATGATACAGATACCTATTTGCAACATTATTATTAAGTTAAGATATTCAAAATACACATATACAGAAGAATCAGTGACAGGATAATTTTTTAAACACCGTTATTTGGGTAATGATTCTCCTCCATCTTTTAGAGAATGTACTATATCTTTCTAAATTCTTTTGCAATTAAACTGTAATCTTATACAAAGCTTCTATTTCAAAGGTCAAATTAGAAAGCATTCATCCTCAAAGGCTTTAAGAAAGAAGTCATTACAATGTCAACCCTTAAATGGAAAAACCATTAAAGCTCAGTATCCAGAGGGCTTTTGTTAGAATCTAGGATCCCTCCGGCCAGCACGGAAGCCCTGTCCAAATTCCCAGGGTCAGGAGGAGAACAGAACCACTGTAGTCATTTAAGAAATTACAAGAAACTCTTCCCTTAAAGAAAAAAAAAAAAAAACTCTTAGAGACAAAGATGTCTGCAAAGTTCAGCATATCAGTTTTCTGAGAGATGTATTAAGAAAGGGGGAAAAAAAAGTTCTGATCCTGTCTGTCCACCACATGTATTTAGCTATTTATGCCTTTAAGATGTCCCCTGATGTATAATCAGGTAGATCTTCACTGTGTGTGATGTTGTGTCCATCTTGTCTTAATTATACTGACATAAGATCCCTAGGAATTTGCCTGATCATTTGAAGGAAGTCTCTCCAAGCAGACTCCGTAGGATCCAATTTTGAGTCCTCTTTGTATCTGTATGCTTCTGGGCAGGTCCCTTACTCTGAATCTGTTTCCTCATCTCTGAAAGAATAATAATGATGATAATCACAGCAACTAACCCATGGGACAGTTGCAAGGATAAAGATATGGCATGTGTGAAGTGTCTTATCTTCACAAGTTATCATTATACCACTATCACTCTTAAAGCCACACCTGAGAAGTCTTAGCATTGACCTGATTACCCAGATGGGTACAACGCAGAAGTTTCCTTCTGATATAAAACAGAGGGATCCCAAAGAATAGTGCAGAGATGTAAAAGGGGAAAGAAACAAACTCAGAGAGACTCATAAAGGCATATATCTGGTTGCAAGATGAAGAGCGGATTTTTCACTTTGAACCTGACCTGTGATTCTGAAACATATCAGACTAGGAAATTGTGTATGGTTTCCAGCCACTTGGTAGAATTTACGATTGAAGAGGGCTTCCCTGATGGCTCAGTAGTAAAGAATCCACCTGCTTATGCAAGGGATGTGGGTTTGATCCCTGGGCCAGAAAGATCCCCTGGAGAAGGGCATGGCAACCTACTCCAGTACTCTTGCCTGGGAAATCCCATGGACAGAGGAGCCTGGTGGGCTACAGTCCGTGGGGTCACAAAAGAGTCAGAAATGACTTAAAGACTAAACACCAACAATAAATATGAGGAAGCTCTTTCTTTGTGAAAGCAGAATTAACAGCAATGATGAATATAATTGCCCTTTGGCACTTTACATTCACCAGATGCCAGGTTCCACAATTTACCATAATAATCTCACTTTATATTTAGGGGGAAAATTCATTATCTCTTTTAAAAACAAGAAAGCCAAGGGCAGAGTTAGAATTGGAACCTGAGTTTATCAGATTCTTGTCTTCTAAATGTCGCCACTTTGCTGGGTCACTCTTTGGAGTCCCAGACCATCTAAGGGATTTGTTGTGGCTGAGTGGACTAAACAGGGAGGCATTGAGCCATGCTAGATCTCAAGGGATCAACTGGGCCAGCTCGCTGCCTCCATCAGGTATATGACCCGCCATCTAGGACAGATGCTTGCTATTTTTTTTCGCCCAAAAGATCTTCAGGGATAGTCACTTTACCACCTCCCCAGAAGGCAGAGGAGCAGGGCTGGTCAAGCGTGACAGAGCGAGGGCCTACGTGGGCAGATGTGCGCCATGCTACTTGGGCTCCCAGCTGACAAGCTTGCTGTGAGGTGTTCTGCTTGAGAACTTTCTGTTTAAATGCTGGGCAAAGCAGCCTCCAAGTCTTAACTGCAGGAAAATCACTTTGCTTTCTGTAAGTATTGCATGGGTTTGTCTAGTGCCTTCAGTTGTAGCAGAGCGAGTTTAGTGTTTATCACAGACCTGTCTACCTCCCAGAAAAGCGGTTCAGAGGATGACCAATGAGTTGTCTTTCCCTGCCAGCCATTACATCTACATTTTCTTGACTGCCTTTCTTTCCAAAAAAAGTGATCTTCTCTTTGATGCAAATTTTATACATGAAATAGATAAATACTTGAGGACAATCAGCATCTGTCAGCACCAATTTGAAGTTACGGCATGCGTGCTCAGTTGCTGCAGTTGTGTCTGACTCTTTGTGACCCAAATGCCATGGACTGTAGCCCACCAGGCTCCTCTGTTCATGGGATTTCCCAGACAACAATACTGGAGTGGGTTTGCCATTCCCTTCTCCAGGGGATCTTCCTGACCCAGGGATTGAACCTGGGTCTCCCGCATTGCAGGCAGATTCTTTACCCACTGAGCCGCTTGGGAACTGTCGTTTAATTATAAAATTGAAATAAGATTGGATTTAGTTGCTTATTTAATATTCATCTTCCCTGCTAGACTCTGAATTCCATGTCACCAGAATAATCACAATCCCAGTGTCCTAAAATGTTATATATATTTTTAAACTTTTTATTTCATAATGAAGTGTAGCTGATTAACAATGTTGTGATAGTTTCAGGTGGACAGCAAAAGGACCATACATATACATGTATCCATCCTCGCCCAAACTACCCTCCCATCCAGGCTGGCACATAACATTGAGTAGAGTTCCCTGTGCTATATAGTAGGACCTTGTTGGTTACCCATTTTATTTATTTTTTAAATTTATTTATTTTAATTGGAGGCTAATTACTTTACAGTATTATATTGATTTTGCCATACATCAACATGAATCCGCCATGGGTGTACACATGTTTCCAATCCTGAACCCCCCACCCATCTCCCTCCCCATACCATCCCTCTGGGTCATCCCAGTGCACCAGCTTCAAGCATCCTGTATCCTGCATCGAACCTGGACTGGTGATTCATTTCTTATATGATATTATACATGTTTCAATGCCATTCTCCCAAATCATCCCACCCTCTTCCTCTCCCACAGAGTCAAAAGACTGTTCTATACATCTGTGTCTTTTTTGCTGTCTTGCATACAGGGTTATCGTTATCATCTTTCTAAATTCCATATATATTCATTAGTATACTGTATTGGTGTTTTTCTTTCTGGCTTACGTCACTCTGTATAATAGGCTCCAGTTTCATCCACCTTATTAGATCTGATTCAAATGTATTCTTTTTAATGGCTGAGTAATACTCCATTGTGTATATGTACCACAGCTTTCTTATCCATTCATCTG